>NC_134406.1:237273980-237398980 GCF_038048845.1 Mixophyes fleayi | reverse complement strand
AAAAAATCAGGAGCCGCCGCAAGTGCCAACAGCCAGTGCATGTTGGCACTTGTGGTTCTCCAAGTGCCAACATGCCCTGGCTGCCGTGGGTATGCTGGTGCTTGTAGTTTTACAAGCAGCAGCATGCCCATACTATTTTTGGCAACCTGGCTGGCTGGCACTTGTAGTTCCACAAAACAAAATGGTGTCCGTTTGTTATTTTAACTCTTTATCGCCGTATTACCCTACTACCCACAGCCATGGGGTAGTAAAAAGAGCCCTAGTGCTATCAGCACTGAGCTGGGGGTCTCTAGGGGGGGGGGGCCCACTCGTTTATTTTGGCGGACCCCACTTCCTTGGGAATCCAGCCCAGGGCTGAACAGTCTAGGGTTGGTTAGCCATTATGGTAGGGGGACCCCTGCTGCGTGTCCCCCTGTTATAGTGCCGCCAACCCTGGATGGTGAAAATCGGGGGGACCCCATGCAAAATTTTTCCCCGATTTTCACGGGACCAGCACTAGTCAGGCAGCACTAGGGTTAAGCTGGAATAGAGGGGGGATCCCACGCTTTTTTAAAAAAAAAATAATTCTTCTATTCTTTACCATTTTAACACTGCCAGGGCAGTGTAACAGTGATGTGCTTGTACAACACGCTGCTATCAAGCAGCGTGTTGTATCTGGCGTGTTTACAAGCAAACTCTCCTGAGTTTGCTAACTCGCAGCTTCATACATTTGAGAGCTGTATAGCTGCAGTGCCAAACAGTCGGGAGTTTGATCTCTGGCGATTTTGCAAATAGCGATTTTGACATAAGCACAACTCTGGCGATTTTGCATGAAATCTCAGCTTCATACATCTGAGTTTCAACTCTCTCTCTCTCTCTCTCTCGAAAATCGCTGGATTTGCAAAATCGCACTTTGATACATTTACCCCTAGGTATGTCAAGTGTTTTGGTTCCTTTTAAAAAAAATCAAATAAAGCACCAAATGAAATGTGTTAAAAGAAAACAAGAATAATTTGCCAGACTCAGAAAGAAAATATAGGAGGGGTTGCATGAAGGAGTTTTTGTGGCACAGTCAGGACTATTTCTAACCAAATTGTTTGAAATGCACCCTCCAAAACCTACTTCATACCCACACACAACTACTGCAGTAGAGGAATTATTTTTTTTACAGGATATTACACTATACAAAATAGAGGGCTTGTCTGTGCTAAAGGCTTCTAGGCAAACCAGACAAAAGAAGTGGGAAACCAGATAATAAAATTAAATAGTATTCATTTTTATAGAAGTAATATCTGATGAATAATTACAATCAATTGTATCAGCTGTCACTTGAGGTGAGACTTGGATTGATCTTTCTAGAGCCCCTTTGTCAGTGTTACCATTTACTGTCACTAGGGATTGAACTAGACCCTCTGGATACTATTATCAGACTGTGGCTGCTTTTCCTGGAGTCCACTCAAAGAGAAGATGTCATAGCTTGGTATCAAGTGACAGCACAAGAATATAGTAACAAATTATTCCACTGCCATGGTGTATTGTTTTGCTCACTTTATTAGGGAGGATGGTTCAGCTCTCAACCTGTACCAGTGACAAAGATCCCATACAACAGCTACATTGACTCAACCCTAAAAACCCCCAACCCCACTAGTACTCATCAAATGTAAAAGTGCACACACATATTTCCAGAGCCGGGTTAACAATAGGGCTAAAGGGGTTACAGCCCAGGGGCCTCGGCCAGCTGGGGGGCCCGCCGGCATTCATCGGGTCGGGGGCGGGCTCCGACTGTCATCTGTTCAAGGAGAATGGCAGGCAGCTAACAGCAAATGTTATGCTGTTAGCTGCCTGATGTCAGTATAGTACTTATGCGGCGTGCAGTAATTTCCTTACTGAGGATATCTCGTGAGAGTGAGACATAGTCTCACTCTCACGAGATCTCCTCAGTAAGGAGATTACAGTGTTCCGCGGAAAGCACTACAGGGAGTGGGGGGAGGGTCATGGATGGGGGGGGGGGGGGGTTATGGGGGGGGCTCTCAATACCCTTAGCCCGGGGGCCTCCCTTCCCTCAATCCAGCCCTGCATATACCTAGTCAACAGTTATTACTCCAGTGATGTTAGTGTGGGGAGTGTCATGACGTCATGATTTGTGATTTCCCTCATTTTCACATGACTGTAGTGTCTCCAGATTCTGAAAATGAATAGGGTTCCTAGTAGATATGCCTGAAAACTTTGAATCGGACTGAATTTCCCAGATTCACTTTACCATTAGTGTTTAAAAGAGAAAAAAAAGCCAAACTTTAAAATACTATTTAAATCAATAAAAAGGTATCTTAACATATTTGTTTTTAAATCTAACTGCGAAGACTACTGGGTTCGAACATCGTCGTTTGCAATAATAAAATGCCCTACTAATAAAATTTAACTAGAATTATAGAACCAATTCAGAACAGATTAAATTCAAAATTCAAAAACCGATTTGAGAATTGAAATGCGGGCGGTTGGAGCCTCTCTAGTTCCTAGAATGTTATATCTTTCTAGGTGGCATCCATATGAATAGCACACAAATGTGGGGTGACACACCCGAACAGTGGTCAGTGTTGCTGCCTCACTGAGCTGGAACCATAGCATTGATTCAAACAAGGGCATCATCTGAGTGGTATTTGTATATTCTCCCTGTGGGTTTCCTCCGAGTATTACAATTTCCTCCCACAGGCCAAAAACATATCGGTAGGTTTACTGGCTGCGGACAAAAAAGCATCCTAGTGTGTGAGGGAATTTAGACTGTAAGCTCCAATGAGACAGGGACCTATGTCAACGATTCAGTATTCTCTGTACTGTGCTGCATAATATGGTGGTCCTATATAAACAATAAGATATAAATTGTGCAGCCAGAACCCATTTGAACAGCATCATAATGGTGCATTCCCAGGTGGCTAAGAAATTCACAACTATCTCTGGTGGCGAATACTGTATATAAAACAGGCTACTTTGTAGTAGGCAAAGCAATGTGTATAGTAGTATATAGCATGTATACATTATATACAAAATATATAAGTATAGACTATTATACAAAGGAGAGACAAGTCTAGTAACTAGTATACAAAACAGACCCATTTATGATGGCTAGTACACAAATAGCTCTTTCTGTTGGTCAGATTACAATACAGAACTCCATTCTGGTAGCTAGTATACAAAACAGACCCACTTATGATGGCTGGTATACAAATAGCTCTTTCTGTTGGTCAGATTACAATACAGAACTCCATTCTGGTAGCTAGTATACAAAACAGACCCACTTATGATGGCTGGTATACAAATAGCTCTTTCTGTTGGTCAGATTACAATACAGAACTCCATTCTGGTAGCTAGTATACAAAGCGGAGCCATAAATGACAAGAAATATACAAAGCTGCTGAATATCTGGTGCCAATTATAATATGGTGTGCCATATGTGGCGTCAACTTCATAATGCAAATCCATATTCTCTGCTTAGCATACCGTGCTGGGCCATATCTGATCCCATGCATACAAAGTTAAGTCATATCTAGTGCCAAGATTAACATGCTGAGCTATATCTTGTGAACAATATTAAATGCTGCACTATATGTATTGTGCCTTACAACCCCTGTAAAGAACACAATGCTTTATTAGCAACGTTTCAGCAGCTATTTAATGAAAAATTATTAAGCAAAACAACTTTATATTACATTGCATTTAAACAATCATAAAGTTGTTTTGCACAGACACTAAAAGGTATAACGCTATTAATTATGTGTTATACTGACACGAGATATACTATATGTTCCTATCATAAATTTCAACATATGCATATTTACATTATTACATACAAAATGGCATCGAAACGTATTGTACGCTGCTTTGTAAACAGATTTGCATAAGTAACTCTAAGAGTTGCCAACAGCAAAATCTAGGTATGCCTATGTTTTGGTTCCTCTTAGATAATCCAATAAAACATCCAATGAATTGTGTGAGAAGAAAACATGAATCATTTGCCAGAGGCAGGAAGGAAACAATAGGAGGGTTTGCTTGGAGGAGTTAATATTTCTCTTTTTGTGACGTAGTGAAGAGACATCACCACTCTTATCCTCCCTTGTAAGCCTTTAATGTTCTGAATGATTCCTTGTTACATCTTACTTAGTATCGATCTAACAGGCATCCTTACCTATCCTTTACCCAGTGTGGTCACTGAACAGTAGAAAGGTTCAATAGGAAGATCAGCTCCTCATCCACTTTTTCTTGAAAGCAATTTGTATTATGGATTTATTTTAATAGTGTACAGTGGCAGTTGCTGTTTTTACTATTAAAAAACGGTTTGATTATCTGACCTTGCCTACTTTATCTTTTTAGGTTCTGTGCACAGGCTTTAAAACGAATCAATAGACGGGAATTCCTACACAGCATTATGTTGAAATCAATCTCAATTCAGACTTATTTATACTTTCCTTGCATGGTACAATCTCTTTTCTCTCCTAATTGTTTCTGCATTTTTTTTAATAAAGCATTTCTAGTTACAGAATAATGCATGCAGTTTTGCTAGTTTAATCATTTCAGAATTTCTCTCTGTAATGGCAAAATTAACTTAAATCCTCCTGCAAAGTTGTTCTCGATTTGTATTCCAGGGGAATACAAACTGGTACTGGGTAATGACCTTTTTTGTTCAATCACTATATAGCGCAATAAATATTCATCACTACTGCTCTGAGTCTTCCTATTATTACTTCTCCTTGAGCCTCTGAATGCACAGTGTTAAAAATAGGATGCAGGTTTACTACAAAATTGAAATAAATAGGGAAATAAAATGTAGCATTTAAAAGAAAAGAATCAATGTAAAATAAAAATAAACAAAATAACAAAACTCATCATCATATCCAATCTTAACTCTATATGAGTAATTTTGGAATTTTTCTGTGTGATCTGTTTAAAGATCAACCTATTAATCTATGCTGAATTGTAAAATTAACTTATTTTTTTCCAGTAAATGTTATAAACAATGAACAGTGGATTCAGCAGACCTGCTTGAGCTCTGCATTTTTCACGGGCTTGTATGTATAACAAACAACCCACCACAAAACCTGCAGTGGTTAAAATATATTCAAATCCATCACAAAACACTAGAATTTATAAAACACAAATAAAACATTCCTAATAATCACTAATCATGCACGTGGAACGTTAAGGCCTGGTACTTGTAGGAGGTTTATGTAAATGCATCTTTAACGGACCTAAGAACACATTTTAGATACCGATAGGCCTAAAATAGAGGAAGTCCAGGGTTCATTGAACGTTTGATACAAAAACACTGACTATGCATTCTTTATAGAGGTCTATTGATCTCTCTTTCTAGGTGAATTTAAGTTCCATTGGCCAGACAAAGGGCACCGTCCCAAGCAGCCAAAATACTACCGTACAAGCCTTAAAAGAGCAATTTTTGGAGACTGGCTACTGACCTGTATAAAAATCACTTCTAAAATACATTGATCGCAGACTATATATTGCACTTATAAAAGATTTATAATGTTTATAGTGGACATAAAAGATATACTTATTTTTAATGCTGTTCTAGTGTGATGTTATTAAAACAAAGTCAATAGTTTAGTACAAGCAGACATTTTCACTTACCATACAAAAACAGAGCATGTTTCATATATACCTGTAAATCATCTTATTACCAAAATTAACATTAATTGAGTATAAGAAGAGTGGGATTAGACTGGAAATCCATCTAGTACACGCACTGGAAGCAAATGTTACAGACAGTAGTGACTTCATACTGTAAAACGTCACATGTACACTACCTGCTGCTGTAGATTGAGGGCATCCTCACGGACAGAGACCAGCTCTATTTCATGCTTATGATTGGTCTGTTGAAGCTTAAGGGTTTCTTGAACGGACAATTGGTGCTGTGCCTTTAATGTTGTTAATTCAGCCTTCAAATTTTCAAGCATTTCTCTAGGGTAAGGAAGAAAAGTGGAAACAAGACTGTTTAATTAAAATTTAGTGGAAGAGAGAGTGTCTCCATTCCTGTCATGCAGGTCTAGAGGTATCACCAAAATTGTGTTTAATTAACTTTATAGCAAGGAACTAAAAATAGGTTCTATTTATGAAAAAAAACCACATTTATTTAACATCGTCTGTAGCATTGGTATGTGTAGTATAAAGAACATATTTTATTCTTTATTTATTTATTTATACTGTGGTATAGCAGAGGCTGTAAACATTTGGAGAAGATTTCCTAATAATTCCATCACACATCAGCAATACATAATAGACCTTCCCAGTCCTAAGCTCACAAACAGGTCATGAATATATATTGTCTATACATGCAATTCTGAATCGCACATAAGGACTAATGTTTTTCAAAAGAGAATGTTGCCGGAAGAAAAGAAAGATTAGTTTATATATGCTATAAATCACTTCTGCAATCTCTTCTTTAAAATAAAGCATGTGAGCATGTCGCTGGTGGTAAGTCTTTCCCAATTTTAAAGAATACACAATGAACAGGTTTTCCACTTAATTTTTTTGTTACTGTTGTAAAAACTAAAACAAAATTGAATTTACCTCCCTATGAAAAACATAAGTGTAATTCCTTTTTCATTAGCATAAACCTATGCAAGATATTTACATATGACATGTCAGCAACCACAAATATGACATAATGTTTACCGCTAATAAATAATTGTAACTGCCAATGCTGTCATTAGAGACCTGGAATTCTAGATTACCATCTTAAAGTAAAAGTATGCCATAAAGTCTATAGTAACAATAACCCATTAATTGATGTTTATATACTCTGGCAGTCCATATACAATGTTATATAATTTCCTGCTATTCGAAAGCCAGAGAAGACCTTTTTATCAAAATAAGCATAATTTTAATTTAATCAATATATACAAGAGCCCGTTTGAGAATTGATTGAAAATGAAGGTGTTTTTTTTTAAAAAAAAATATATATATAATAAAATATATCAATCTATTATTTCTTAACAATTGTGATTATTTATATCTTCTTCTTGAAACTTACCATATCAATTGGATTTTATCCATAGGTTTACTGGTTTCAAGTGCATCTTGAGCACATAAAGCAACTCTGGACACAAAGTGCCCATAAAAGTACTCGGATTATATAAGGCTACTTCAGGCAAACTTAATCCCGTTAAACATGAACTCAAAAGGAAAGGCTTACTTATTATAAAATGTAATGTCACAGAAAAGAGAAGTTAAAATAAGTTAACCACCTGCTTGTTTAGATAAAAAAAAAGCAGCATTATAACAAAATAAATATATAGTTATTTATTTAAAAGAGAAATAGATGCAGGATAGATAGATAGATAGATAGATAGATAGATAGATAGATAGATAGATAGATAGATAGATAGATAGATAGATAGATTTTAATAAAATGTATACAATTATGTGCAGTGCCACATTTTCCTATTGCATCTCACAAACAGCATATTCACAAAATGAAATCAATATTCAAACTTGAAATCTGGTCAAAAGTGTTACCTTTAAGTAGTGATATGATTAGACAGAAAAATCATATTTTCATAATGTTTCAGTTCAGAGTTTAAAAAGTCTAAATTATTTTGCAACGGAGCCTTGCAAATATACCTATGAAAAGCAAATCAATAAAATGTCTATTCCTATCTATTCACCAGGGACCTCAGCTGCACAGCCGCACAAAAATCAATGCAACAAATTATTACGATCTCCAGCCACCCACTAGAAGCATTGGACAAGTATTTTACATGAAACAGGTCGGGGCTAGGATTCTTGTTTTTTGCGGTCTATGTGCTGGACTGCTCATTAGGATGGAGCTCAATAAAATAAAAATCACATCCATCTTGCTATTAAAAACAAGACAACTAATTTTTTTTAAACAGTGGTACAATCTCTCGTTTCATCTGGTGTGAATAGCATAGAAAAAGAATACAATAAAAAAATATAAAACATCAATTAATATATTTATTTTATAAACAGCCTTGGGTTTATAACCTATTATTTGCTGAAGTGGGCAGCTAATGATACAAGTCATGTACATTATAGCAGACCAGGAGCCTGAATACATTTTATGATAAATAATGCCATGACTGTTATATTTCACAACACTACATTTTTATAGATATGAAGGTCTTGTGTTAGTATTATAGATTATTCCACAAGTACATAAATGGGAAAAAAAACAGTGTTTTTTTTTTTTTTGCCAATTACTGTACCTAGTGTGTCAAAAAATGCAGTCAACACTTAGCAATTTTTTTGCACTTTACTGTATAAATAATGTCTGACAATTATAATATTGTAGGTCAAATATGATCATTATTTTACCTAAAGCTACATTTCTTTCAGAAACACTTTTTTTTTTCCAAACCAACCGATATTCATTAGTTCCATTTAGCATTTGATAGGAGCATTGCGGTTTTGGATGTACTAACGATAATTTAATGCATACATGCAATGTGCCCTTGATTAAAATATTAATGTTTTCAGGGCTAACGTGAGTCCTCAAACACAGGAATGGGACGTTATCTTTCACTCAGTAGGAGGTGAGCTTCAAATACATTGCAGATACTTTAAGGGGAGGCTGCAGAGCTTAAATTTAAGTGCTTTGTAAAACGCATGAACTAAGTTTTATTCTCTGGACCTAAACTACTTGTTGCACAACAACTCCCAACACATGTTATGACTACAGAAGTCATCACTCCTTACTTTCAATTAAATTAAGTAAATCCAATATCCACGCATTGCTTAATGGGATATCCATCATCTGAGTTTTCAATGCTTGCTGAAGCAATTTAAAACGTATGCTGTACTGGAGTGTGATATCACATTATTATTCAGTTTGAACTTAAAAACTTTAGAACAAGGTGGGAGTGTTGTACAAAAAGGATTTCATTAAGCGACAGTAAGTCATACGATTGGCAAACTATCACGACAGCTATTTTACACTAAAAGGAAACAAAAGTCTAACAGTCCGAATCATACACCCTGTCGATCACAGGATGATTAGGAGTCCCTGTGTTGTTTATTTATAAGTAATAAAATGCACATACATTAGAGAGAACAATAAGACAGTTCTGCAGGCATCTGTAAAACATTTTCATGCAAATTGTACAGATGTGCAGGTTTCTAAATAGCAAACATTCCTTGTATGAACTTTTAATGAACTATTAGATAGATGAAAGTTTGTTTTTAAGTATCCTTTTATGTAATATTTGTGGACGCATAACTCATTTATAAGCAAATAAAGCACCTTTCTTACAATTACATAGAAGATGACAGGAGGCCTATACCTAGTATACTCAGCTCTTATCAAAAGATTCAATTCAATATCCTGGTTAATTTTAGCAGTCTTCCTTAAGTGAAGTAACAGGAAAGAAATGTAATCAGAGCGTTCGGTATAATTTGGTACCATCTTGTTTCAACTCAGCTACTTTGACGAAGAAGGAGACAACAAGAGCCATATGTAACCTTTGTACTCTTCAGTGTTGGAAAATTAAGACTTTCGCCCCCACTGCTCTGCCATAGAGGACTTCTAAAACGAATGCCGACACCTTGTTCTCTACAGCACTCCAACAAATAGAAATGCAATCCCTTCATTCTGGACGCAGGAGTCGAATACTTAAAATAGCAAGTATATAAATTATATAAAGTATATAAATTCAGGCATATCAGAAACATGCATTTTAGTAACACGACACTAAACACAGCAACGCTGCAGCTTATAGCAGGGGACAGAGATACAGAGATCATCACTTTATATATTACAAACAAACATGCTTAGAACTCCGAAGTGAAGGAAGTCAGCGATCTGGCTTTCTTTACAATGTGTTCAGTGGTCACTCACTTGCAATCACTATTTTCTTCCTCTGAAGCTGTGAAACGTTCTTTAAGGATCTTCAGGTCTGTCTGGTATTTTCTGTTGCTCTGTTCTTGGCGAACAGTTTCAGCTATTTGTTCGCTTAGCTGCTCTTGAGTCGCTTTCAAGCTGGATCTCAGTAGAAGAAGTTTTTCTTCTTGACTGGCAAGTTCTTGTGCTAAAGGATACCAAGAAAAAAAAATACATAGTATATTTTAAGAAGGAACATTCTTTGTATGTTTTTACTGCAAGCTTTATTTGTGCTTCAAACGAGCCCTTAAAAAGATCTTTTTGTTGAATTTTAGTGTTTACATTTTAATTTTAAAAAGCATGTATTTCTGTGTCTAATAATGTTTAACCTTTTGTGTGCCATAATTAACCAGTTCTGAATGCCCCTCAAATATTAAAATAATGCTTCAATTTACAGTTGGTTCATCTGGAAAAAAAAAAAAAGAGCAGAGAGGTAATTTTATACTGTAATTACCATTAAAAAAAATTAACTAGGCACTTAAATTTCTTTGATTGTCCCATTAGTTCATTCATTACACCTATTGCTATGGTCTTTGGAAAGCAACACAAGTGATTTCAAGGTCAACCAATAGATGGCGCTCAATTACCAGACCAAGCATGAATGCAGCAGACACTGGCAGGACTTTCTATTTCTTGCAAAAATAAGCAATTTTAAGACAAAGACATTTCCCTTTGTTCTTTGTTGACCGCAGTCCAAAATGATATGTAGAGACAATTTGAATAAAATCCTGGCTGCCCATCAAATACCAATATTGCCTCTACCTTGAAGGAAGGCTTAATGAAAAAATAAATAAACAAAAAATGTGTACATGTACAGTGTGATATATATATATATATATATATATATATATATATACACACATATATTTCCATGCACATCTACATACCTATATACACACACGTCATCTATGCTCATCATGCTACTGTCTGCAGTAGTTTGACAAGACAAAAGCATATATGTATTGCGTATTCTGTCCATTATTCTGCAAGTTAACATTAATTGTAATTGTTAAAAATGTATATACTTTGAGGCATCTTTGAGTCAACATGCAGCAGGAATGTGCTAAAGACTTTGATATTGATCCAAAAAGCCCTGCACTTCTTTCTCTGAACTTGCCCGAAGGCGTGAGACAAGCATCTTAACTCAGTGAATTATCATCATCTGTCTTGCAAAGGTGGATATCATATAGCTGGATATCTCAAACATCTGCTGGTGAACAGAAGCACACTTTATGTATCTTAAAGATTTATCATGTGGCATCATTGATCATGTTTAAAAGGTTAGATATAATATCAATGTAAAAGTGCAGAAAACTTTTCTTATAACCATATAATCACCCTGTACTAAATAGATGTGGTACGTGTATGTGTAGCTAAGAATATGCTTTGCATTCAGGGCCAGTCCTTTTGTAGAATAAAGTAGATGATATACATAAATTGTGTAACAATAAGACAACAAACAACACTACTACAAATGCAAATCTCTGATTCACAAATCTTATAATCTCTTTAGTGTTACACAAGTACACATAGATTGTGTGTGCATAGATTGTGTGTGCTAATGGTAAAGATGAGACATATAGCACAGTGAGTGTGTTCACACCAACATACAACCTCAGTTGGACAATTACGTACTAGGCTGTCACAATTAATCAGCTCAATTAAGTTTAATGATTAAGGAATTAAGTTGTTTATTTCCACAACTAACCCGCATCAATACTGACATTTAATATATTCGCCAACGGTGTGTGCCATTTTTATTTTACTGCTCAATTAATATGTACGTTTACAAATACAGATTGTTTGACATCCTTTACTAGCACAGAATTAAGCACACAATCCTATATCTATTTAAAAGAAAAACTCTACAAATGTACACCTGTACAGGCAAATGACAAAAGAGGCACACACACATTATATATATATATATATATATATATATATATATATATATATATATATATATATACACACATATATAAATATATATATATAAATATATATATACACATATATATATATATATATATATATATATATATATAAATATCATACAACATAAATACACATGCAAACAAGCACAATACACTACAGCAGCTAACATCCAGCATATTATCAGACTTTAGCTGTGCAATGGTTAATAGAGATTGTTACACACACATAATATACATATATATATATATATATATATATATATATATATATATATATATATATATATGTATGTATGTGTGTGTGTGTGTGTGTAAATATATATTTAAAAATATATATATTTATATGTGTAAATATATATATATATATATATATATATATATATATATATAAACGTACAACATAAATACACATGCATACACACACAATACACTACAGCAGCTAACACCGAGCATATTATCAGACTTCAGCTGTGCAGTGGTTAATAGAGATTGTTATTACACACACACATAGTATATATATATATATATATATATATATATATATATATATATATATATATTTATATTTATATGTAAATATATCTATGTATCTATGTATATGTATATATCTGCATCTATCGACAGATAGATATATAGATATAGATAGATATATACACACACACTTATACATGCACACAAGTATATAGTCTATATTTGTAATGTCATTATTAACCACCACACAGCCCCAGTGTTATAATATGCTGGGTGCTAGCTGCAGTACTGCATTGTGTAGCAGGTCCCATAAAACAAGTGAGGGGTTAAGTTCCAAGTACATCTGCATCTCTTTGAGCAAATGAGTGGAACATTTAATAATTTCAACACGTGTTGAAATACGGACGCAATCTAATGAACAACTTCAAGTGAGACTCCTTTCAAAATCTAAGATAAACCCTCCAGGCTGTAAAACAAAATCTCACTAAGGGGGAAAGGGGAGAGGGGGGAGTGCTGCCATTACCCAATAAAGGAAATGTAATCACACAGTAAATCAGCTTTTTTCCCCCCTCTCTCTAAAGCAATGTTTTTGGCTTTGTAAGTGTCAAGTCTTGAATGTTTTAGATGAGGCAACATTGTGTTCCCTTACCAGGTGTGTATCAGCTTATGCAGAAAACATCAAGCTCCAAAAAGCAATCTCTTCTCCTGAGTTTCACAGCAGGAAATTGTATTTTTACATTTTATATATATATATATATATATATATATATATATATATATATATATATATATATATATATATATATATATCTATATCTATATATATCTTTACGCTATAATTTTAACAATTAACAAATAAACCCAATCTCTGAATTCTTTAGATTTAAAAAAAAAAAAAAAATGGTTTGTACAGAAGCCTTTGTAGCTCAATAGAGCTGGATGATATATTTAGGTTAAGGGTTAAAGGGCATCTGGTTCCTTTAAGAAAAATGTGACATCCTTTAAATAATGCTGCGGCTGAATTTATTTACATAACTATATCAATAGTGAATCACACAATACCTATACAGCTAAAGCCAGGTATGCATTTTATTTAAAAAATACAGATACTAATTGTAATATAGTGCACACATCCATGTACGCGCAGGTAGCACCTATTGGAAACAGCAACACATGATATAAGCATTGACCTTTCTATTAAAACTGGTAAATAAAACGTAGAGCACTGCAGTATCTCTTTGTGTGTACAATGCAACATAATGATTTTCCCAAATAAATAATAATTACAATACACAAAAAAATACTTATTACTAAAATACTAATTGTCTTCTATAAAACACAGATGCAGTACACAAAACAAGTTTTATATGGCTGAGCAGCCTTATAACCTATATGTATGGTATATATCTATCTACCTGTATAAAACAACTATACATATTTGCTAGAATCACTGCCATCAAAACTCTTAATACAACAGATCAAGTAAAATATAATAACGACAGCTTAAGCATATTAAGCACATCTCATGTTTTTTTTTTTTTAAACCAGAGAATTTTAGTGTTTTAGAACATAAATAAAAATAAATTGCACAGCATCCAAAAAACAAAACACATTTGTTTTTCTTTGAAAAAATAAATAAATAAGCCTAGCAGTGTCTGCACATAGTGGTTTATATGCTGCAAAGAACGGGTTAAATTAGTTTACGTTTACCTATGCCCTGGACTTGAGCTCTAGTTGATCCCAGGCCAGAGGCACTAGCAGCTGCATGCTTTATTTACAATCCCTTTGGCAGACTTACAACTGCCCCGAGCTATAACATAGTGTACCTAATGTTCAAACTGGCAGGTAATCTCATGTCAAACATACTTCTTTGATTTAAAGTGATCAATAGATTCTTGTAAAGAGGTAATTTCTCTGATGTGTCCACCTTGCTTTTCTGTACAGGTGAATCACACAAAAACCACACTCGTATATTGCGCGGACAATTAACAGAAATGTTCAAATGGATTTTGTAAGACAACAAGAGAAAAAGCCATATATATATATATTTCCGGTGAACGGTGATTTCAGATCAATACCCCGTGTAATACAATTATCTGCAATGATCTGGTTGTATTGAAAAAGAATTTGCAGTAGACCTCTAGGGGTTTTATCTAGAATCAAGTATCTGGCTAGGCTGTGAATAGGGAAGTGGGAAATAAAGGTGCTGACATGGTCTGTCTATAACATTCCCAATGACTTCATTAATATTTGACTACAGAACTCCAAACCTTTGTTGCTCTGTGCTTTTTTTAGGTGTAAATGAAAAATATTTTCTATAGCCAGTTATAGAAGGTTTATTTAGCACCTTAAAAGCTAATAACAAATGGTTTACAGTTTTAAAAAAAAGACACTTATAATACAGAGTTTACTAATAAACTGTGCATTCTTCATCAATTCACTAGTAACTGTAGTGACTTGGTGCCTCATGCCTCGTTCCAAGTACATTTATAGGCAGGAACACACAATGGCTTTGTGGAGGTAAGAGGTACACATCTGGCTTGCTTAAAAAATATTTTTTTTTGTTAATTAGAATTAAAAAAAATTGACATTTTGGCCATTATTTAATCATGCTCTATTCTGATAAAGCAACGTTCTAAACATTTGACTGAAGAGTTTGGAAATGTCAGTGGTTGAATCACCAATGTCATCCTTTATGCACTGTGCAGTGATGAGACGCACACACAGAAGAGAGAGGATTGCAGTCATGTGACAGGCTCCCAGACAGGCTGACAGGAAGGTGTGCGGCAGGATCTCATTCTGGGATTTCACTTCACAGCAGATCCAATCAAGTAGGAAAAGGTATGACAGGCAGTGAAAGTCATTTACCTTGAATTAACACTGCTCATGAGTATAGAGAAACATGTAGTTCCATGGCAGATAAACATACGCTTGATGCATCTATCTTATATAGAAATGTATTCCATCTACAGGGGTTTTTTTTGGTTGGCTTTTTCTCATACGGAACTGTTTGAATTAAATCAGATTTTTAAACAATCAAACAGATTTCAGTGATGTCTTTAATATTAGAACATCTGTATGGCCGACGCTTGTAGGTTGATCTCAGAAATCAGAAACATTATCAAGCACCTAATTCTGTAGACTTGTGTAAAATAGTAATAATGTTGTTGTATGCAGATATAGTTCACGCAGCGACTGGTGCAAAACTACAGCTGAAAGGGATTGTGTTTGGGGTAAATAACACAAAATATGTTTAACCCAACAGAATCAAAAAGTATTACTTCCTTTAGACTAACTTGCACTAGACTCACTATTATTATATATTATTCTTACGATACCTTCTGTGTAAAGTCCACTATGCAGCACTGTACATTAAGGTGAGTGAGTTCCACAGATTGGCCAAACAATCTTAAATGACAAAATATTTAATAATACGGAGGTCTGGTTAGTTCAAATAGGATGTAGCATATTCATATTTGCAACTTTGTATTAAACAGTGATTTTTTTCCCGAATGGTGCAAAGTGTTATTTTATATAAGATGAATTAGAGATTAGGGGAAAAAAAACAGCGACTTTGGACACTTTATTAACAAGGTGAAATCCAGTCTGTTTACTAGAGAATGTTCAGGTCCCGGCGATGAGTAGGGAGATCTAGACAGACTTAAATCGCTATTTATTCTTACGCTTACACAGATTAAGCTGTTACTACATTTCAGGTGGTTGCATTATTGATATTGTTGCTATGGTAATGTATATAATATTTTAATTTTAACAGGTGTTAATTATGCTTGTTATGTCATGTAAACCTGTCTCTGGTGGCCTGCACTTTATTTATCTCTTGATAAAGGACTGCTGCTAATGAAATACAACTTCTATCATCCTCGACCAGCCATGCTCATATATAGTGGGAATTACAGTTGAGCGACAGCCAGAGCATTAAATCCTGCTCACTCCCACTTTCTGATAAAACAAAGAAAGATCATTCTCCAAGGAACTTGCATTTTTTATTTCTCTTTGAAAGCAAAATACTATTATTTATTTATTTATTTTCTTCAATTGTTTCAGTCACTTCTGGCAAATAGGAAGATAATGATGATAAACACTTATGAACGCAGCATAAAATAAATAAAATAAATTCTATGAATCACTCTGTAATGAGATCTCGGTATTTAACATTTGTCTAGTGATCTCTCACGCCTTAAACCACAAATCCCAGCGAAAAAAATAATAACATGCTGTCCCGTGTGTAAACGGCCTCACAATTGAATCACGCACTAGAATGAATTAAAGATGGGTAACATGTTGATAGCAAGAGAGAAAATTACTTATTTCATGGTTTTCTACTTAAAACAAATTTGAAATGTCATTTTGTTTGTTGGCCTGGGCTGTACTTGCAAACTCGAAATCCGAGAAAGAAATCATTGTTACGCTTTGCCAAGTTTTAACCAAATTTATTATCTCCGAGAGACACTGGAGATCGCAGGACACATAGATAAGCTAATGTACAAAAGGAAAATAAGACAAAAAAAAATGAGGGGGCATTTTAGGTCGACAACTATAAAACTGAACTTGGGATATGAATTATGTATGTGAAAGAAATCTGAATTGAACATATGAATATTCCAATTTTGCATAAAAGGTGTATGCGTTATTGGATTAGACTGAGCCAACAGTTACTATACTCTATAGTGATGTTACCTGTTTCCCTATGCAGCTTGTGTACGTCTTGTAGCTGTACACCCAGGTCCTTCATCTCTGCTCTAAGTACACTGTTTTCTTTCTCTTTTTGATTCATTTTTTTCTGAGCATCCTGGATTCTCGCTTCCAATTTCTTGACCATGCTGTCAAGGTGTTCTGCCCCTGTCGCCTTCTCTTTGATACCTTCTCTTGCCTGCAGGAGATTGGCTTCCGATTTTCGAAGAAGGTCATCTCTTTTGCTTATTGCCTGTAGAGATGAAAAGTATAAAAAAAATGCATCTGCCACTATTGACAATAAAATGTCTACATATACAAACAGCTGTATGTGTATGTAGAGGATAAAACAAAAACACACCTAAAAAAGGAAAGGAAAGCCCTTCATATAATTATCCTTTATGTGCAGATAGGCAACATATTCAGCAGCACTGTGTAATCAGAAAATGTTTATTCGTTCAGTCCTGTCCTAGTTTACAATCTATTTCCCCTATAACACACACACACTAGGGTCACATTTATTGAAGACATTTACAGACAGGTATGGTTTTGGACCACGGGAGAAACCCCACATGAACACAGGGAAAGCAAATACACTCCACACAGATCACTGGCGGAACCCAGAGCAGGACGATCGGAGTAATTGCGCTCCCCTAGTGGCAATCCTCATCCCACTAATTTGTGGTGGAGAGGTTCGATCTTAGGGGGGGAAGGAGGCGGAGCCAACCGGGACCAACTACAGTGAAGGACGGGCGTGGTTACGCAAAATTTAATAACTTCCCCCCCTAAAAAAAGTCTAGGTCTGCCCCTGACACAGATAGCACCCTGGTTGTAATTAAAACTCAAAGCCTCAACACTGTGAAGTGACTAAATTAATGTGCATGTTGTGTCTGCTGTGGCCAAGTTATCCTACTACTTTTACCTACTTTACTGCATAGAATATATAAATATAAAAAAACTTGTATGTATAATATATTTTTCATGTGTTAAAGAGTTTCAGTGTACCTGAAAGCTTTAAAACTGAGAATCATATTCACATTACGCACAGTATTTTGCATGTCCCTAATCACAATTCAGAAGATTAAAATCTTCGTCATCTGTTTATTTCGGATAATGCTGGTTATAAAGAAGCTAGGAATATGTCATTACCTTATACTTTCTGTAGGCTTTTGCTGGACATAAGTCATAATTTGACTTCTCTGTTTGCAACAAATAAAAAATACATTAATTTCTGTCTTATTAACTAAATGCTCTCTTGTGGCAAAAGATCCTGCACACTGGGAGTGAGGATTGAGCAATATACATATTGATTTATACCAAGTCGCTGCATCTGCATATAGGGCCGTTTGTACACTGTGGAGGGTGCATAGAGCTATTTTACATTTTTACACCATGCATAGTGCAAAAGGCCTATGTGAAAAAAAAAAAAAGGTTTTAACACAAACGTGCCGGGACCTCTCTGAAGAATGAATGAGTATGAGATCCTAAATGCTATTATCTAGGGGTTCAGAAACTAGCCATGCAGGTTATGTGCGTGAAAAGAAAATGAAGTGTCTCATAAGACAGTAAGGGGGTAAACCTGGCAAACACAGCCTGAATTTAAACCCTAGACTTTATCTTTTTATGAATTTCAGACTTGGCTCACCTTTATCCTCACTATCTAGGATGAATTATGGAAGTTATGACCTTTGGAAATGTATAATTCAATCCCAGCTACTAAGACGACTATAGACGCTTAGTATAAACTCATCCGGTGATTGAGATGCCATGGTGTTCTACTAAGCATCAGAAACCAGAGAATTGCTATGTTTCTTATCTATTTCTCTCCCCAACATAACAGACACAGGGGTCCATTTATTAAAGTAGTGTGGTGTCGAGCAAATCGTAACGATGCATAATGAAACCTCGCTGTTATTTACTATTGCGGACTACCCACGTTATACGCTTTATGTCGTCACCGGCAGCCTATCCCTGCTGGTGAATGCCAATTCTGAGCCGCGAATGTGGGCCCCCTGAAGACAGGTTAAGATAACGCCAACCTAATCTGGCGTTAGTTTGCAGTGAAAAGCAATTCTTTTCGCTGCTTAGTTAATTTACGAATATCACAGTCCCCATAGAGTTCTATAGGGACTGCGGTAACTCTCAAAAATAGCCTTAATGCCAGAGAAATCTCAGATTTCTCCCGCATTAACCCCTTCATAAATTGTGCAATGGCCTTTTTCAGGAGAAAACAGCGTTTTTTTTTATGGCTGATCACACGGTCATAAAAAGTCCCCAATGTAGCCTAACTCCACCATGCATCTACCACTAGCACAGTGGCGCCAGCTGGCTGTGTCAATTTTAAGTTAAAGGGCACTTTTAAAGAGTCGTTTCAAAGAATGAGCCAATATCTGCAGTTCACAAGGAATAAGTGACATCACTGAGATGTGCACTTTGCCCACAACGGCTGTCCCCCCCCCGACCCAAAAAAAAAAACACCCCCCGCGAGAGATGCAGCTCCGTTTCTTCAGCCCTGCCCTATACAGCAGCCGCGGCGCTGTCTAAGAAGCATCCACGGCGGTGCTGTATACACTACAGCACCGCCGCGGACTCTTCTTTGACAGCGCCGCGGCTGCTGTATAGGACAGTGCAGCTATAGCGGCCACTTAGTTAGCGCAGGGGAGGGGTTTCTGGAGACTCAGAAACCCCCCCTGCGTGCGCCACTGGGCATATACAAAAGACAGATACACTTAAATTAATTTAAAGGTATAACACAGTCTTTTCCCCAAGCTTTCAAAAAATAATATATATCTACGCTGTTATGTAAACGTTTGTCAATTTAATTTCCACACACTATGCAGTGCAATACTTTGCAACAAGCCCAGAACATACAGGTGCCTCAGAATAGCATAAACATCAGAGATATAAATCCAGGGGAACTAAGCGATTACAGTTGGCGAGTATGACTAATTATACAAATACATTTCTATCCACTTGCCATGCTGAAGACTGAACAAGTAAAATTTCATTTTGGGAATCACTCAAAATGTTTTCTTTTTAATTCTTTTCTCCAGGCTGTAATTAGTGTAATCTGGTTTGCTTTATTGTAATATTTCATTGGCGTAGGTTTCAAATCAATTAATATTTTGTACTCATCATGACTGACTGGTATTTATTGGCTTGTTGCCACACCTTGATTCTCTATCACATTCAATCATGGCTCTTTTAATCTGAATATTTAGTACTCTTTCATGTCTTAATTACAGCAAATTGCACACAGTTGGCACCATTTCTTGAAATTAATCCCAGAGTACTTTGTTTCTGTCAAGCAGTCAAAGCCCTGGAGAATAATAGTAAATGTTATTGCAGATCTAAATTTAAACGACTGTCTATGTATTTAACGCAAGCATTTAATTATTCGTGAAATTCAAGGTATTTTTTTTCGGTTCAAATGTTAACTATCCTTCATTGGAGATGTTAAATGGCTGTAGACAACAAATAAAATTAATACAATGAATACACCTTTTGTTCTTACGCTCAGGGTCTCCTATTATTTTATTGTTATTTTTGTTATGGGTGACAGCTGCAGAGCACTGTGATTGGACTAAATGGATACAATAAAAATCAAATAAGTAGTTGTTCTCATCTGTGTTAATGTCTATTCCTAGAGCACATTCAAAGTATAGGGAATTCGAACAAATATTAGCTAAAAGATGGAGATGAGGGATGAAATAGGGCAAACAGCTTCACTTGTAACACTATACAGCACCAAGTGCACAATAGTATAGACACACTATACTGTACACCATGAAAACCCACGCAGAGTCTGTACAGACTAGTGTAAGGCTACATACCTAGTAGTGGCTTTTATGTGTTTTGAGTGCATGGGAAAAAGCATGTAAGTGGATGTCACACTAAAATCGATTGATTTAAGGTAGTCCAAAACATTTCTTTTTTGTGTGTGTTTGCGCATTTCAACGAATTTAGAAACTGTACAATGATTTCTAAAACACATATCAAACACCCATTGGGTGAAAACATCCATTGGGCCAGACATTAACCATCAGGCGCGGGCTGTCCGCATCGCATGCCATGTGATGCGGCTGCCTGTGCGGTGACGCGGCCGCATCCCGTGTCATGGGATGCGGCCGCCGGTAAAAATCGGCTGAAATTGTCTCCGGGGGGCCCGAACAGCAGTGAGAATGAGCGGGACCAATGCCCCCCTGCCCAGCCAAAATGACGCGATTACTCCCATCCTGCCCACTCATGCAGGAGAATGGCCTGCTCTCCCAGGAGTCCAGGAGACCTACCCACAATTCGGGAGTCTCCCGGACATTCTGAGAGAGTGGGCAGGTATGTCATTAAGCAGTGCTACATACTTTTTTATACATATTTTTTAAATAGAATGTTCTGCTTTTAATCTTGTGTATCTATTTATTTTTCAAGATAATCAATTTATAGAGCAAGCATCACAAGTGTGAATCTAGCGTGCTTGTGAAGGGTCTGACTTGAAATTGTGCATTTCAAACAATGAGGACAATTTAGTTGCAACTTTCTGGTTGTATGCTGTCAATAAAATAACTATACCATGTACAGGAAACTATCATGCTATATACCTGGTGGAGGGTTGATAGAGCAGCGAGAGATATTTTCTTTTGTTCTCAAATTTTCTATATACTTTATACATGGACAATAAGGGTCATTTATAAAAAAAAAAAGTGCAAAAAGCTCTTTGATGCCATCATTTGTGTATATTTTGCACCTGTTTCTTTTTGGTTAAGCACATGCATTGGCAAACCAAGATGGCGGGATCTGCAGGTGTGCAAACATTTGCACTGTCCAGTGGGAGGAGCTTAGCAGATTGACGTGGTTCCTTGCCAAGTACAGATATCTATGTATAAGTGAACCTACTTTTACACTAATATGGAAAATAAAGTGGTGGGGAGACTACATTTACAGAGGAATTTCATGCTTTTCCCACAAAATAACCTGATTTTTCTGGGATCCCTGTGGTGTTGGAGAGCAGATGTCGACAAGTACTATTAACGGAGCTCATTTTGTCCCTTCTGTGGAAAAACACATCGCTAGGCACACTTTGGGAAATTTAACACAAACTTTCAAAATGCACAAAATTGATACATGTGATAAAGCCAGATCCTGATATCCCCTCATTCCTGATTCAATAGTTAGGTGATACTAATCCAAGCAGTATTTTAAGAGGAAAAACTGAAAGGGTTAAACAAATAAAGGGGATGGCCTTAAAGCATTATAAAGTACAATTTTGTGAACTGACATTCAGGGCTGTCGTAACAGCATTATAGACCCCCGGGCAAAGCAATGCATTGGGGCCCTACCTACACAACCACTCACAGGGATAAAAATGTAAATTATCGATAAAATTAAGCTTAAGGATTCTTAATGTGGGCAGACTCCTCTCCTACAGTAGCTAGGGAGCTACTCTTATAAGGTTATGGTCACTCTTATAAGTCACTCTTATAAGGTTATGGGACTTATAACAGATATAATGGTACGCAGTTCCTACAGACTGCGCCTGTCCCCTCAGTCTGACATTCGGAAGTGCGAGCTTCCAGTTTCAACGTTCGCTCATGTGCAGTAGTGTGGCGCGGAAGTGAGGTTCCTGCCCCACTTCCTCTACACTAGACCACCATGGAATTGGCTGCTAATTAGGAGACGGAGCTCGGTGCTCCATTCTAATAGTTTGAAGGTTCTGAATAAATCTACCAGAATATTATACTGAAAAGTTAGCAAGCCTATGGGGTCCCATGAGTATAGGGCCCAGCGGGCCTATGCGGTTAGTCGGCTCTGCTGACATTTCACCCTTTTCACCACCTGCAGATTTAGGTATATCCACAAACTGGCACAAACTGATTTTTTGTGGGGTAAAATCTCAAGGACCAGGATGTGGGGATGCACCTTGAAATGAATTTGATGAAAAAGAAGGCAATTAAAGAAAAAAGCATAGCGGGTCTGCACTTTTTGCTTTTTTCGGAAATGACCATTAATGTGTATAGTACATGAAACAATGAAACAAAGTCACATATAAACAGGATTGTCTTCCTGCATTTTCTAACAACATACAGCTAAAGCCAGAGATGCTGGGTAGTGACATACAAATAAGAAGCGAGTGAATCACCTTTTGCCTCCATCCACTTTACAAGTATCCCTTGAGCATACGTTCACAGCTTAAACATAACTTTTTAAATCCAGAGCCAGGGCACTTTGTGAACCCTGACTAAATACAATTCCTGTGCAAAGCAGCAGTCACCAGCAGGAGAATCTGCTCTTTTTACATAGTGTTAATGCTGTGAACCCATAAATGCCTGGCACCATATTTCCATTAGTTTTACTTTTGTGGCATTCTGCTTCTAGCACATTTGAAAACACCTAAATCATTATTTCATGCAGAACGCTGAAAAAAATCACACATTCCTCATTGTATCAGGGGCTTTGTATGCAGGGAAGATAATTAAAGGACAAATGTGAAACATTTTCTATATCCTTTGAGTAGTGTTAAATAAAGCCAAGTAATCCTCATAGTCCAAGAGTAAAGACTTTATAAGGATTCATAACACATAGATAGAATACCTGTCATAGTAGAGATTATCAAACTATATGGTGTACTCACTAAATATAATAATTGCTACATTCCAGGTGTCCCCTGCATTTGAAGGTTGTGTACACATTCTGGATGAACATACACCTAACTATTAAATAGACTTAGATGGTGCTCATGAGTTGTATAGAACTTCCTATGATAATTTATTGCATCAGTGTGTACCAGTGTCATACCAAAGCACAACGCATAGTTTGATTTAGTTTTATAAACTTCCAAAGAATCACGATCAACGATGGAACAATGTCGGGCACATGTGGAAGTGTGTACGCACCCGTCTCTAGCAGTGTAGGCAGATCTCTATAGAGTGTGCTGATTATTAGGACAATCACACAATAAACGACCATTCGCCCTGACATTGCATTAATATGTACGCTGCAACCATGAACAATTATCGTTCCAAAGCTAATCGTATCGCTTCATTTGATTTTGAAATCAAACTAAAAATCTTATCAACGATGGAACAAGGTCGTTCCAATTCTGCAGTGTGTATGCAGCCACAACTGGCACAGTCTATGTAGCTCTATGGAGTGTGCAGAGTCACCATCTTTTCAGTCGACGGCTAAGACAGATGAAGAGCACCGATCTGAAGGTAAATCTTGGAGGTGTGTACACATAAATGTGCATACTCATCTGGACTTTCGGTCGTTGGTAAACTCATTACAGAAATCGCATCTGCAGTAATTTTCTGTTGTGTACCCAACTTAATAGTGTGTCTTCAAATGTTCCAATTAATGGTTACAGATCTATAAATCATTTTATGGAAACTAAATTTATCCAAAGCAGGAAAAAAAACTTTAGCTTTTCAAAATCATGGCAAGCTGTTAGAATACACAGCCTCCACTGTCACACACGAGTTACAGCATCAGGGACTGAGACAATAATGAGAAGAGAGCGTGATACGTAGCTTATTGTGCCTTTATAAGGTGCAACTGCATAGGTCATACCTGATCCTTCTGAGCACTAACTCTCCTTGCATCAGAAAGGTCCCACTCCAGATGGGCTACATGCTGGCCTAATCGTACAACTTCTGCTTTGTGCTTCTGCTGGGCTGCCACAATTTCCAGATGTAAGGACTGCAGGGTCTTTTCTAGCTCCTCAGTTTCAAGCACATATTTCTTCTGCTGGTCAATCATTTTCACAGCTTCAATATTCTGCTGTTCAGTGGTACGCTGATACTCCTCTATCGTTGCTGTCTTTTCAGTGAGCTGTCTTCTTAAGACTTCAATATCCTATAAAGTGCAAAAAAGTCATACTGAGTCAAGACTTCTGCTGTAAAATAAACCATATCAGGAAGGCCTGAAACATCTGAGGCAGCAGGCAGCACTCCCCGTCCTTTAGTTCTGTTATATAAAAACTTGCATTGAATGTCCCATTTGTTTTCAAACAACCACATAATGAACAGATAAGTCAGTGACGTCAAGACAAACAGAACAACATCAGGTGAACACACTCTGAAAGTTTACAGTCCTAGGGGTAAATGTATCAAGCTGAGAGTTTTCCGGCGGGATTGAAAAACCAATCAGATTCTAGCTATCATTTATTTAGTACATTCTACAAAATGATAGATAGAATCTGAATGGTTGCTATAGGCAACATCTCCACTTTTCAAACCCGCCGGAAAAGAATCAGCTTGATACATTTACCCCCTAATCTCAAAAATTGTATTCAAAGAAAAATCTTGAAATACATTTTAATTCTGGAGATCAATAAAACCATACACACTCTATTTATTGTCTCTCAAGTAGTCCCAAAAATACAAACTCAACATTGAGTGTCGACTGGAGCTGGTATTTCTCAAAGTAAAGTTTTAATTTTTAGACCATAAATAAGAGCTTAGCAAAGATGCTGAATTTATTGCAACTGGTCAAAAATTTTAGCAAATTTGGCCATTTGAGGGCATCGAACTTTGCAGGACGATCGTGATATTTGGTGAGATTCAATTTGAATTCAACAGCTGCGGTTCAAAGTTAGAGGACAAAGTTCGTAGTTAAAAATGTGGCTCAAACATGTTTGAACCTACTTGCCTTGACCAAATTTAGCTATATTCTTTTAACGTTATAGAATGCATCACAAATTTGTAACCTTTAGAGTCAATTTGAAACCGAAAGCATCAGTAAATACCAGATTAACCACCCTAACACCCTTAGGATGGAGGACAGAAACTAAAATTGCTGCTTCATGCCAAATTACAATTGGTAAACAGAGGAGGTTGGTCATGAGCATGTGAATCACACAATTCCTATTTCAGGGTGTTTTTGGTAGCGGATGCCTGGGGCCGCAGGAATGTGAGTAAAAGCGATATCACAAGTACAGTATACACCATATTACAGCTCTCACAACATGAAACTTCTATTAATATGGAAATTAAATCTTACTTTCATATCAGTGTAGAATAAATGGACAATAACCTCTAATAATTATATTAATAATGTTATTATTATTATTATTATTATTATTAATAATAATGTTATTATTAATAATAATGATTTTAATACTAATAATAATGTTATTAATAACAATACTACTACTACTACTAAAAATAATGTTAATAATCATAATAATATTAATACTGACATTTCAGCAACAAAAATTCATTTTATTTATGCTGCCTAGCTTAATTAATGCAGGGGAAGGGGAGAGTATGTAGACTGTAACACATCCATCCCGATTTTATATTCGTTTTTAAAATAATGTTTTTTGTTCTCTATGTATATGTAACATATCTTAATTTTGCTTACTTCTTTGTGTTTCTGTAGTTGTATAGTCTGTGCCTTGTACTCTTGGTTGGAATGGCTATGATTATACTTGTACTCCTCTGCTTTAGAACACATTGTATTTATGTTATTTTGTTTTTCCAAGTTCTGAAAAAAAAAAGAAAAAAATAATTTGTTTCTTTGAAAAAATGATTGGCAAGTTAATTTCATCCACAGCATGTATTTGTACATTGCGGATTTACAAGCTTACAGTTGGGTATATAATAGTTACAGTGTAAGATTCTGTAATAAAAAAAAACACAAAGTACTGCATATGGAAGCAGAGCATAGTATATGGAAAGCTGGTTTAAGAGACTTCTATCCAGACTTATGTTACGGCTGCAGTTATAAAAAGAACAAAACCAGAGAAGTAGAATCTACAAATTCCCTCAACTGCACAAGTGCAGCAAATTGCATAACCCAGTAACCTACAGAAAAGCCTAGTTTTAAAGTAAAGAATAAAAGACAGGGTTAAGTAATCACATAACAATTCTAATAAAAATGTTTTTATAACATGACATTATTAAAGTCATTTTATTTACAAGCAGCAAAAGCAATACCTCTTGTTGGAGATGATCAACTTTTTCTTTCAATAATCCAACCATCTGCTCGTACTGCTGCCACTTTTCTTTGTTCAATTTAACATCGTCCTTGGAGGAATGTAACTCTCCAGTCAGCTGGCCAATCAGGTGTTCAAAGGTTTCTACCTGGTCGCTCTTTTCCTTATACTGACGTTGCAGAGTCGATGCTTCAGCTTCCATGATCTGAATGGTTTCCTTTTTGTTAGCGATCTAGCAAAGTTGGAAAAACAGAGAAAAAAGACTTTATAAAATTACTGTTGCTTCTGTGCTAAACATTATGGGGTATATTTACTAAACTGCGGCTTTGAAAAAGTGGAGATGTTACCTATAGCAACCAATCAGATTCTAGCTTTCATTTATTTAGTGCATTCTACAAAATGACAGCTAGAATCTAATTGGTTGCTATAGGCAACATCTCCACTTTTTCAAACCCGCAGTTTAGTAAATATACCCCCATGTCTTTTTTCTTTTACACCACCATATTATCGTGTGCACATCTATCAATTAAATTGCACTAAGACACTATTTTGCTGGGCTATCATTTTGGCGTTTTATTGCTAAGAGCAACGATGTCCTGTAGCCCAAAATATGGGCTATGCTTGCACTATTTCATGGGTTTTCAGAGAACGCTTGAATTCCACTATATGCAATAATGCTTTTACAAATAAATGAAGAAGTGAGAAAAAGTGCAAATGAGCCAAATTAAGCTGAATGTGCACAATAAATCTATTTGACAATATGGGGGAATTCTATAAAAGTTGATGAAGTAATATGTGAAACTATCCTTAGAAAAGGGTAAATAAACTCCATAATTCTAACCAAAAGGGTGGTAAAAAACGTTCCTTTTATGTTACTGTATATACATTAATTTTATTTAGCAATTTGCACTTAAGTTTACGGAATTGGAAGCAGATAAGCGCAACACAATTATTGCAGCATGAGTATATTTTGCCCAATATAATGGAAGGAACCTTAAGAAAGCACCATATTTATTTGATATTTTGCAGGATGAGACATTTCAGAGAATCCCACAGCATGGAGAACATTTGGAGAGGTTACTAATTAAACAAACGTTTGCAGACAACTTTGCACACCAGCTCACAGCAGGGCCGGATTAACCCGAGGTCTAACTGGGCTATAGCCCAGGGGCCTCGGGCATCCAGGGGGCCCTTCAAAGTCCGCAGCAGCATTATTGATTGGTCCGGGGGCGCCCCCAGCCCGATCAATGCTGCTGAGCACTGTCAGTCCAGTCCTCCGTCCCCGGCGCTCAGTACTCTGCTTACCGAGGAGATCTCGCGAGTGAACTCTCGCGAGATCTCCTCAGTAAGGAGCTTACAGCGCGCCAGGGACGGAGGACTGGACTGACAGGTAAGCCTGGGGGGGGGGGGGGGGGGGCCCTCACGGGGGACAGAGGCGGCGGGCAGCTCACAATGGGGGCCTCACGGGGGAATGGAGGCGCCATTAGCCCAGGGGCATCCATTCCCTTAATCCGCCCCTGGCTCACAGCAGTATAACAGCCACTATCTCATATATTTTGCTTAACCACTGAGTATTTCAGACAGGGGGCACATTACTAGCTGCTCACAAACAATGTACAAACAACAAAATCTAAAAACTTACAATATATGAAATAAAGGCAGTCCCAGTTTTCACTTATTGTCATGAGTTATATATATTGCAGGTAGGAGAGCTAAAAGAGCAGAATTATAGGGGGAGGGGAGAAATAAAAACTCCAATGAAAAAAGGTTTTTAAATCTGATAATAGTCAGCATTTTGAGGTGAGGTTTTTTTTTTTACTTGTCTATTTCAGTTGCAGATCAAAAACCCACAAAATGTGGTGCAAATTGTATGCTCACAGAACCCTGAAAACGTGGAACAGGACCCTGAATCTACTTATGGGTCCTTCTGTACAATAGGAGCATATGTGTCTGAAAAATGTACTGTGCACCTGCACGGTGTGATGTTCATGAATTAACACCAACGTGTGCAGAAGAGGGCATCTAAGAACAAACAAATAATTTCTTATTTTGTTTTAATTATTTTTAATACGTATGTAACACCAACATGTTACTCTTGGCTCCCAAAGAGGTTTCAAAATGAGGTCCGGGACCTAAAAATAGCTACCGTCGTTCATGTATTAAGTGCTTTTTTTTTCTATTTTAAATGAGAGACATTCATAATACTTAATGAAGAAATAAAAAAGATTGTCATCACCATGCAATGTTACAGTTTGTTATGAATGGAAACACTGTAACAATCATGGCAACACTGCCCCTGAGCATTGCTGGAGTTATGTTAGGACTCCTGCCCAGATTTCGCTTTGTGGTGGATGTTTCTAATTTATCCAGTCTTAATCAAGTTCACAAATTAACACAATCATCTGATTGTTCCTTTGCATAAAGTCGTATCCTCTAGATGGGAACTTAATGATGCTGGGGAAAGGCAATCGTGGAATTCCCTGCTGAATGAACATTGATGAAATGAACTCTTGACCACTGGGATTTCCCAGTCTGAAAGTTTATTTAAAATACATCCTTTAGTAACATTGTTGGGAAAGCAAGTTAGGAAGCCTACAGCATACATGATTACAATGTTATCTATATAGAATCATGAAACTAGAGGAGCGTATGTTTACTATTATGCTAGTAGTGAAAGAATCAACCAATGCCTAATTTTACATTAGACAATCTGATGACCCGTACTTTCAGTGTTATGTCTATGATACCAGAACGCATTTACCATACACAAGATGGTCAACTCTATTCCACTGCCAAACAACGATTTTCACTTATGGCAGTACGACGTATCCAGTTCCCTTAAAACAAATATTTTCAATATATTTCATTAAAAAAAAACTAGTTCATAGAGCATCAAATCATGTTGCCGATTATTTTAGTGTCAAATCTAAACATGAACTGAAATGTTGACAATTGTTATTATTGGCCGAAAGCTACATTACAAGTATGCACGATGCGGTAATACCTAGTCAGTCTTTGGCAAGTATGCTCAAGTCACAACAAGGACACTAACTTATTTTCTACACTTTAATCACATTGTCCTGTCAAATGGAAGGAAACTCATCTTAGGTTTTTTTACTCTCATTGCTAAAGGGTAATTTAACCCAATATTGAATTGCAATTGGACAAACAAAGCTTGATATTACGGAGACATTGTGCCTATTCTAACAGAGAATTTATAATAGTAACTAATATGTTTTTTGCAGACATACTGGACACTATGGGCTTCATTTAGAGTCGGACGCAAAGTCCATTCCAGGCGCCTCCTGCACATTTCCACTGACGCACATGCGCAGTAAGCAACAGTTTCCTGCAGCTACGTCTGCTTTTCAGACGCAGTGTACACTGCGACAGCTTGTGTCTCAGTACGAGGGAAAGGGTGGAACTCCGAGTTACGTAGGCGTGACCGTGAATAGTTCAGATACTATGGGCATCTACCCGCAAAAACTACCCTAGTCGGATCAAGACGCAGGCGGAACACACGTCAAACACACTGAAAAAGTGCAGCAGGAATTTGGTGACGCAAGTAGTTAGCTAGCTGCAGGAACTGGTCGCAGCTTGGTAAGGTATTATGAGTGGGACGCAACTGGGGTTGCATGCCACTCGTAATACCCTGCCAGGTTGCGGCACACTCCCACTCCTACTCTTTCATGTAAGTCTTAGACGCAAATTGCGTCCGACTCTAAATGAAGCCCAATATTGGCAGTGGAAATTATACTAGTTAGTGCATAAACACAGGCCTATGTTCCCTTAAACACAACAGAAAGCTACAATAGGAATATGGCATTCAGGTTTGTTCGAAAGCAGTGCAGTAAAAAGAAATATTTTAAACACTAAGAGTTAAGCCTTTCTAAACTAAATACACAAACATAACAAATACAAAGCAAATTGATGATACTATAATGATGTAACAAAAGACAAAAGCAAAAATAACTATCTGCAATCAGGCAAACTATGAGTACACCTGTTCACAGCATGTTAAAAGGAAATGCACTGACAGACTGTTCCATTACAAATATTGTTTCTCAGTAGAATCAGAAAATAAAGAACCCGCAGCTAAATTGCTCAATAATCAGCATATTACTGCTAACAGTATTTTGTAAGTTAACTTTACTTTTTTTTTGTTATAAATGTGTTTTAGCACAATTCTTCTGGAGGCATCTAAAATGTCAAATACTTAGATCTGCTTATAGGATTATAAAAATCCAAGGAACAGTTAATAGAAGTAAATTCAGCAACAATACATGTGCATTTTGCATTAGCATGTGCTTTACACCGTCATACTGCAGTAGAGGCCATATGTTGGACACGCATGAGGGGAAGTTATAGGATCATATTCAAACTTTTCTGGCGTATATGCATCGCTGTCAGCCAGAGTATGGCCTTAGATGGGCAGGCTGGTTAATGATGCATGTGACACCACCATGGCTGAAAGACACTTTTCATAAATGCTCTTCTACACTTGAAAAGACCCTTTAAATGATTCTGCCAAAAATGACTACTTTAACAGGAACACCGCAGAGCATACTGGCTCCAAAAATCGCTCTTAGATACTAGTACATTTCTGAAGAGCAATATAGAAAATAAGGCTATTGTTACAGATATAACACGTATTGTAAGAAAAACAAATTCAAATAAAAATAAAATAAATAAAAAGTAACTGTGTGGCAGCAAAAAACAATAAAATCATTTTGTGGAGATTTCTGGGTGGTTTCTATGTCTGTTTTTTTCCATATATAAAAGGTATATTAATATTTTATCTACTAGTGTAAGCCTCACAACTGCCATCTTAGAGAAGATCACGATTCTCTAGTGCTGGGAAAAGGACACTAGGGGGTAAATGTATGAACATGCGGGTTCTTCAACACCCGCATGTTCAGCATGTTCGGCGATTAAATTTCAAGCGGCGCTGCATTGTAAAGGGAAACTTCCCTTTACAATGCAGCGCCGCTTGAAATTTAATCGCCGAACACGCTGAACACGCAGGTGTTGAAGAACCCGCATGTTCATACATTTACCCCTAGGGGGGAATTCAATAAGCCGCCTTCATGCCAGTGAATTCACGTCTCTATGATACTCAAGCAATAAGGAGAGAAGATATTAGTAAAACCTCTGACACTATGGGCTAGATTTACTAAGCTGCGGGTTTGAAAAAGTGGGGATGTTGCCTATAGCAACCAATCAGATTCTAGTTATCATTTATTTAGCACTTTCTACAAAATGACAGCTAGAATCTGATTGGTTGCTATAGGCAACATCCCCATTTTTTTCAAACCCGCAGCTTAGTAAATCTAGCCCTTTGTGTCTATTCTAGGCATCACTTTCATTATATACCATAGCTGACTTCTATTATCAGAGAGTTCTAGTTACAATACAAATCAGTGTTCTCCCCAGCACCTATTTCCCAGGGCATCCACTCGACTGTTTATAATAGAATTGAATAAACCATTTTTTTCCCAAATATCATATTTATACATAAATGTGGGTAAAACTGTAATTTTATTGAAAACAAAATTGTTTAGACATTTTCTAGTGCAGAGGGTACAACAATTTCTTACAACATATTCTGGGGAGAAAAGTGACTATGTTAGTTTTATTAAGTACAATAGGACAAACTTGAAAAAACATCAAATAAAAGTATCACCTAACGCAGAAATATCCATCTGCCTAAGTGAGTGAGTGAGTGAGTGAGCGAGCGATTGGCTCAGTTTCACCAAGCACTCCATTTACGTTATGCAGTCATCTGCATATGAACAGAATGCAAGTAGCATGTATTTGCTCCAAACAATACCTACATTTAAGTAATGCATTATATTCCTAACATCTCTCCATTTTTTTGTTAAAAGCATTATTTCTTGTACACTAGAAGAAGAGGAAACTTTGCACTCCTGGAAATGCATATGTACTGCACAATGACATGAAATAATGCTATACGTCTTAAGGCTAGTAACACACCACAGAAATGTTCTCCAGATGTGTAATCTATAACACTTTTCCCAACCACTGATAAAAAAAAAAGTCCACACTATACACGTTTTACAAGGTTTAGCATAGATCTGTGCTCTTCATCTGTCATAACCATTGGCTGACTCTGTAAACCCTATGGAGATCCTGATCGTCAGTGTGTACACACTGCAGGATTGGAAGGATGTCGTTCCATTGCTGAACGAGACAGTTTGAAAATCTCGATCAAAGATTTAGGGGTATATTTACTAAACTGCGGGTTTGAAAAAGTGGAGATGTTGCCTATGGCAACCAATCAGATTCTAGCTGTCATTTTGTAGAATGCACTAAATAAATGAAAGCTAGAATCTGATTGGTTGCCATAGGCAACATCTCCACTTTTTCAAACCCGCCGCTTAGTAAATCTAGCCCTTAATGTGCTTTGGAAAGATACTCGTTCATCGTTCCAGGGTACACCCCAGTGTTCCCTCTAAGCTGAGCAATCTAGAAATTATAGAGTTAAATCTGTATCTTACTAGGAAACATCCTGCAGATTGTGAATGCAAACCTTTGGGGTGGAGCCCTCATTAGAGTGACCTTTTAACTCTTTCCTTTCCAGATTGCTCAGCTTAGAGGGAACACTGGTACACACTACTGTAATATTGGGCCAGTCATTTATTGTCTAATTGACCCGATAATCGGCTGAAACCACTGTTGTGTGTACCCAGCCTAACCCTTTTTTCCATATGACCACAAAGCTTAGGTGTGAAAACAGGTTTGTGGTCTATTATGTTTTATATTTAAGCACATGCACTTATTGCAATATATATTTTGTGTTACTAATGAGGTCAATCTTCTGTAACTTACTTTAAAAATGGATTTAACCTCATGGACAGTCTCCATACCATTGTTTCTCAGTCAGGACAAGCTCCCACCATTCTTTCAGTGACCTCTGTGTTGTTCAATCCTCCAGAAGCATGGAGCTCTTGATTCACAGGATCAAGTTCCAGCTGTGTCTGAGAGTGGTGTGTACTGAAGGAGAGACTGGATTGGGTGGATACAGAGTCTGACTGCCAGTATACCCTGATAGCTGTCTTTACTATTTGAGATATACCACTGAAAGTAGAGGTAAAAGAGGAAGGAGAAGGGCACTCATGGCCTCATGCAGCTGAGTACATCAACTGAAGTTAATAGCATACGGGGAACAAAATGGCAAAAAATAAGAATATAACTGACTCGGAAAACACTTGGGGTATATTTACTAAACTGCAGGTTTCAAAAATCAGAGATGTCGCCTATAGCAACCAATCAGATTTTAGATGTCATTTTTTTAGAATGTACTAAATAAATGACAACTAAAATCTGATTGGTTACCGTAAGCAACATCTCAACTTTTTCAAACCTGCAATATTGTAAATATAACCTTAGTATGTAACATACATATATATATATATATAATGTGTAAATAACAAATATATGTATACATACATATATATATATATACATATATACATACATATATATATATATATATATATATATGTGTGTGTGTATATGTATATATACAGCACAGTGGCCTAGTGGTTAGCACTTCTGCCTCACAGCACTGGGGTCATGAGTTTAATTCCCGACCATGGCCTTATCTCTGTGGAGTTTGTATGTTCTCCCTGTGTTTGCGTGGGTTTCCTCTGGGGTGCTCCGGTTTCCTCCCATACTCCAAAAACATACTGGTAGGTTAATTGACTGCTTTCAAAATTGACCCTAGTCTCTCTCTCTGTCTGCCTGTGTGTGTCTGTATTAGGGAATTTAGACTGTAAGCTTCAATGGGGCAGGGACTGATGTGAGTTCTCTGTACAGCGCTGCGGAATTAGTGGCGCTATATAAATAACTGATGAGGATGATGATATATATACATAGATATATATATATATATATAGATATATACACAGATATATATGCACATGCACACTGTATATATATTTGCAGCTTTACAAATTTAGCTTCAAAGTTAAAAGTCTGATAATGTCAGGTTCTTGAACAGCACAGTACAGAACATTTTGGGATACATCATAATAGCAGCTTTAATAAGCCAATGCTGAGAAAATAGATTGTGGAAACAATATAGCTAATTTAGTGGCACTTTCAAATATAAATACTCTAAAAGAAGTATGTTAATTCTCTAAGTTTAGCTTGTTGCTAATATTATAGGCAATATTTTGCTGTTATGTTAATATTTGGTATGCTTGTCAGGACTTTTAATAAGGCATGAAATAGGCAGCTTAGTACTTCTCTCCAGCGTATGTTCTTGCTAATTTACATTAATATGTGGCTAAATGGTCTCAAAATCCTTAAATAAATATGTCAAAGTAACAAAACCAAGCAATTTTTATACTTTGCCATTTGTGACAAAGTCTACTTGCATTTCATTTAAAACAATATAGACAAATATTTTGGTTTTAGTTCTATTTAAAGGTGCTATACATTTTCTTTTGCTCTAAAAAGGGTTAATATTTTCTGTGTTAGCCGTGCATTTCATAAGGATCAGCAACACAACTCCCATTATTGCTAATTGAAGTTGCATGTCTAATTGTGTGCGTAGGAGAATAAGATGACCAAGAAACTGGGAAATCTGAGCTATACTAAAAGGCTTGTGCAATTATATTCCATGGAAAAGAGTAAGCTGAGAGAGTATATGATTGCTATATTTTTAAGTGCATAAGAAAACTGACACAGAGAAACTATTCACAGGAATCTGGCTAAAAGGGGATTAACTCAAATTAAACAGAGATGGAAGGAACTCAAAATATTTGTGGCTCTCCGAATAGAATTTATTTTAGTACAAAAGATAACTGGACATATATATATTATCTGCTCCAAATATTGCTGATGTTTCCACTTTTATTTCAAGCCAAATTTGGCAGAGCAGAATCAATGTAGGACTCTCTTGTAGCTTGTGGTAACATGAGCTTAAATTTCATTGACATTTGCTTATATTTTAGGATAACAATACACTTTAAAGAAATGTACCTTCTAACTGCCCCATGCATGGTGGAACAATTTCAAACACTCTAAAAAAAAATGGGATTAAATGATTGGAACTGGCACTAATTTATATTATACTATTGCCCATTCTGGAGGCAGTTTATGCCTGCATACATATGTATCTCATGTTTTCTACTTTGTTAATTGTGTAGTTGCCTTCAGAATGAGCAAAACAACATAGATGTTGGCTTATTACTATCCTTATTACTTTGTTTGCAACTGAAAACATAAAGAAAGTTAAAAGAGAAATGCATCTTTTATTAAAACTAGGCCACAGCAGATATCACAGAAGATCTCTTGCAGAAAATTTGGAACCACTGGCTTCTATTGGGTTTGGCTAAACGCACCACATACTGGGAAGACTGTGGAAAAAGAGAAAAGGGGCTATTTACTAATAAAGTGCAAATGCGCAGTCCAATGAGGCATTGTCTTTCATCGTTTAACCTGTATTAGGTTATTGAAAGCTAATTAATTATTGTTTTTTTGTGGATTACTGAACTTATTCAGTAAACTTATAGTATTTTCCAGAGTAAACAGCAACTTTATCTTTTCCATGACACACACCAGGGGCAAAGGCAGGATTCGAGGAGGGGGGTCTCCACGCCACGATACAAGTGGGTGTGTCCTGTATGTGTAGGGGCGTGGCTACAAACACACACCGTGTCAAACACACAGAGATGTTAACTGTCCCATACACAGACAAGCACAGACACACACAGGATCAAACACACAAACATATAAGCTGTCACATACATAAACACACAGATATGTAAGCTGTCACATACACACACATACATAAACACACAGGATTAAACACACAGATATGTAAGCTGTCACATACACACACATACATAAACACACAGGATTAAACACACAGATATGTAAGCGGTCACATACACATACATACATAAACACGCACATACATACTTAAACACACATTCTTACCTTCTTCTTCTTCTTCTTCTGCTGTTGCCTCCTGCATATCACCCATGCTGGCTGTGTGGGAGGAAGGGGTGGAGCCAATCTGCCGGCAGAGAGCTGGGCTCACACAGCAGGGGACTGACTGGGAGATGATTACAAGCAGTAGTGGCTGGTCCCGGGAGAGGGTCCAGCCACTGTAAGCATAGGACACCCCAGGTAGGACAAGGGTTTCTGGGGACTAGGAAACCCCCCCTGGGTGCGCCCCTGCACACCCTGAAGTAGAATATATGGGGTGGTTTAGTGGAACATTAAAATTTCACAATGCACAGCAACTGTCCAAAACTTTTATGATAATTTTGTAACTGGTGGACACTGTTCTGGTGAGACAGAGAACTAACTGCAAAATAACTTTGTCCATATGGTTTGGTTTTCCCTTTAATATTACTCTATTTTGAAACAAATACATTAGCAAACACACGTTTGTTCCAAGATAGACCCCACCAGCTCCAATCAAAGTTATAACTAAAGAACAGGTGGGCAAGTTCCTGTCCATAAGTTAACGGAATATATAAAGCATACTTGCCCACTTTTACTTTTTTGATGCCAGGAGATCCTGGAGGGGACCGTCGCTTCGTTTTGACCCTGCCCCAGAGATGAAATCGCCAGTTATGGAGGGCTGAGCCAAAATGATGCAATTCCTTGTTAATCACATCGTTTAGGCTTACATCCTGCCCACTTCACTACGAAGTGGGCAGGATGCTGGAGAATTGTCTGCTCTCCCGGGAGTCCGGGAGACCTACCCGGAATTCGGAAGACTCCCAGAAATTCCTGTAGAGTGGGCAAGTATGATTTGAAATTAATTATTATAGGAAAAATTATGCCCCTCCCGAAGGTACTTCTCAGTGCATGCATAGACAAGTACTCAGAGGCACCACTGTCTGCTTAACACAGGCAGGTGAGACCAGTACACAGAAGAGCAGCATGGGACAGCTGGAGACTTCAGGTGACCTTGCACAAGGGCACAGCAGAAGTAAGGGGGTTCAAGCTTGGTAGAGAACCCACTGACAGAAATGACAGCAGTCTTCTAAGTGCAGGAGTGCTGCAGTCATCCAATCAGTTGCCACTTTCAATTCAGACAGTGTGCTGAATCCCGCCTCCCTTTTGGCGAGCAGCAGCTCTCCAGCAAAAGTCTGCACGCAGTACAAGGGGGTTACTGCTAATAATGCACAAGTCTAGTGTATGTAGGAGACTGTGGAACTACCACCTACACTCATAAATGGTGGAAAATCCCTTTTAAAATCCATACACTTATTAAATAAAAAGAGTATTAACAAAAAAAAGATTTCAGTTACGAGCGCATTGAATAGAAATAGAGAGATTTAGCTGTGCCTCTAATTACAACTTTTAATCAGCAGTACAATAGGGACTAAGCAAAGTTGAATACAGTAAGATATGTATCCACAATCATGATTATAGCGTTTTGAGAGAGAGGGACTAAGGGATTAGAAGGCAATTATTTTGCATGTACTTAAGTATGAAAGTTTATTATTTGTTTGCATTTTAATCGCTCAATATTTTATGCATTTTAATAAAAGAACCCATTAGTTACATAAGCAAATATCTAGAGAGAGGCAAAGAGACTAGTGGTTTAAAAATTTAAAATGATATTTATTTTTTAACCTGCTTTTTAGAAATAACAACTCAGTTTTAAGCAGCTTGGTCATAATGATCTTATTCTTTATTTAGCGAAGAAACATAAACACCAATGTGCATAATTAACTAGGGAATGTTTTAAAAGCCATGGAAGGGACTTCCTTTTCTGAATGTCATTGTAAAATGCCACTGTCTTCAGTAGTCACTTGCTAGCCTGAAATGCAGTTTGGTTCAAGCTTAACTTTATTTATTTTTTATTGAAGAGGATGGTTAGACTGACATTTTAGTTATTATAAGGACAAACGAAATGCAAAGGGCAGAACAGGTAGAATGCGGTATAACGCACAACTGCACACAAAATAATACAGGGGGTTACGGTCTGGTAAAAATACACAAGAAGGATTTACCATATAGCACAGTATTTCTGAACCTGGAATTTTTTTAATCTCCAGCAATACCTAAAACATTTTTAGGGGTACTTTCACCTGTTTGGTTAAACTCAATATAACAAGATAGGGCCTCATTTAGAGTCGGACACAAGTCTTTTTGTTCAGCACAAAAAGCACTTTTGGCCAAAGATCTGTCTCAGTTTGCACTTCGACTGAGATGGATCTCCCCGATCTCCCCGTTGCACCTCTCTGCGCTTAGAGAAGTAGAACGGGGGAGGTAGCGGGCGAGCCTAGCTATGCTATTTTGAGTTGAAAGCAATTGCAAATAGGTCTCTAGGAGACGCATCTTTTGCGGGTGCTTTCAGCTGGTGCAAGAGACCTTGATGTATTAAAAAACAAAGCAAAAAATAAATAATTTTTTTTAAAAAAGGTGTGCACACCCTCCCAAACAGCATAACCAAACCTTGTGCTGTTTTGGGGTAGGGGAGAGAACAATTTTTTTTTTCTTTTACATTTTTTTTAATCATCTGCTTTACAGGGCGCTGTGCATGATACAATTGAACGACGGCCTATAAGGCAGACTCGGGCTTGTGCAATTTGCACAGTGTTCTAAGTCGCACGGATGTAAAGATCCGTGCCACTCTAAATACTGTGCAAATTACTGGATGCAATTTACACTTACATTTTCAGTGTAAATGGAGTCCAACTGAGGCCCATATGTACAGGACACATGCTCCATGGCACCACAGTAACTAGACTCACTCCAATGGAGATGGAGCGCAGATAAGCTTCAATTAAACTGTAACAATCTATAACAAAAGCTACATTACACAGAAAACAATAACTGGTGTAGCCTTATGTAATCCATGCAGAGTCCAGACAGATGTCTCAAAAGTGTACCTGCCAAATACAGTCCGAGATAGCACCATTTCTGATCTAAACTAAATTAGATGAGATTGCAGCTGCTCCATTCCTCAATCAATAGAAACTAGCAAAGTTACCGAGCCTCGTTTGGGTACAATTCTAGCAGTTGAACAGATGCGGGATCAAATTTGTACTAGAAAAAACGTAAAATATATTAATTCTAAATAATGTTTGATGGATAAATGATTTTAGTGACACTCGATTCGAACTAATTTTGTCCATAAGAAGTGTGATATAGTCGCGTAGCTTGATTACTAAGGGGCTGCCCCACTCTATCCAATGGTTCCTGGCTTATGTGAGTGTTTGTGTCTGTAGGACAGTCTACTTGGAATGTATTCTGAAATCTATCTTGTCATTGACGTATATCTTGGTTTAAAACACTAAAGATGATTATGGTCTAACGATCTGTGATGATAATTTTATTGCACTGTTCCCAACCCCTCTACTTTTCCATGTGGACCAAGTGAAACAAGGTGAACGCTGCCCTTCAGTCAGTGATAATAGGATGGAATAACTTAATAGCGTTATTGTTCAGTCATTAAAGGACAATCTGATAACAGAATGTAGCCTGTCAAAGAGGCCATAGAAACATTAGTGAAAAGGTGATAAAATTAATTATTGTTACACAATGTATCTGATTAATATAACAGCTACGAAAGACCTCTGCAGAAATTATGCAGTGTTCATTTTCTATGCAAAACCTGTTATTCTTTTCAGATGTCTCAATTACATGACAATATGAAACAAAGCCAACTCTCTTGACTTCTAATAGTACCCAAGTGATTCTTGGCATGTGTTTCTGGTCCCTCGAGTGTTCTAATTAGCTAAGATCTACTCAATTGTTTTAGTTATAATTACAGAGCATATAAAAGTAATGACGTATTGCACAATGGCGGTGAACAGTAATTAACTTTTTTGTTCATATCGATGATCCAAGCAGAGCTACCCCACAACACACTTCCTCGGGCACTGATGCTTAATTCAGTGCTCATTACACAGAAGGCACACTATAACTTGGCACGTGGCCATGCTCTAAATTCCATGTGTGGAATGAACCGCTGGACGGCTGCCAGCATTATTCCAGAAACAAACAACTGTGCCATGTGGAGGAAGAAAGCGTTTGCTGCTGGGGGATTTGGCATGCGAGCGAGCAGTTTGCTGGGCCTTTTGGTAGCAAATTGGCTATATTACTCAATATAGTCATGTAGAAAACACACTTATTGTTACAGAAACAAATACGACTTAAATAACAGAAGTATATGTACACAAGACTAACCACACGCCTCTCCTTATAGTAATTTACACTATACTGTAGTATTTATAAACTGAGCATATGTAAATTAGCCATTCTTATTACAGATATGATTGTGAGAATTACAACTAATATTTGCAGATGTTAATAGAACATTAAGAATTTTCAATATTCTAAAACCATGTTGAGCCATTTATGCTCTACCTATCAGTCGGGCTTCACATCCATCAACTGTGCTAGCAAGTTCCATTTTCGGTGTTTCCATCTGCCTGGAACCTCTATGTGTGCCCACGATTATTATCTGAGATAACACCTTGGGGGTCATCTAGGTGCTCACAAAACCGAATGACCCCATGTAGAAATCTTCAGAAAATCATTACATGCACATGTGCAAGTATGAGACGGAGTAAACATCATCTACGTCATACATTGTTCCTGAGAAGAGATGGGGAGTATTTTACAATTACAGACTCATTGCTTGTAAAAGACTTCAGCACACAATTTGGACATTATTTCACAGTTGACTTTTCTATGACCTCTTTGCTCTTCTGAGCTCCATATTTCTCCATATGTTGCTCTCAGGGGATATCGTGACCAATCATAAGTAGAATTGGTCCCCTCAATATCAAGCAGGAAAAAGCGAGGATATTTGGTAAGCAGAGGAGGAGCTCTGCTATTACACGTCCACTCACATCTAAGACCAATGGCCACACGCTCACCTTCCCCAGCTCTGTTTAACAGGTTACTTCTATGTGTCTGGTTAAAAACTACTTCTGTATAAATGATAGTATTGTAAAAAAAAAATACATTAAACACTAAATAATAGATCTATCAAGCTCAGACGACACGGCAAAGCTGAGCAAGATAAACCTTTTGTGAAGTAAACTTGTGTAACAGGTAGTTAAGAAAGGGAAATATAAGAAAAAAAAAACTTTCTCAATATACCTCCATGAAAGGAGTCTATTAATTATACAAATAACAAGACAATCATTAAAGTGTAATATTTTCCTACACATACATTGCTATTTTATGTCCTTATTTTGCTGCAAGTATTCAATATAAGACAAATACAACTACATTTGCTCTTTAAGGGCCCCACTTAGGGCCTGATGTAGAGTTGGACGCAAGTCTAACTGATCAGAGCAAATAACACTTGAAGCCAAGGATCCGTCACAGTTTGCATTCAGACTGAGACGGATCTTCCTCTTGCACTTCTCTGCGCTTAGAGAGGTTGAAAGGTGGAAGGTAGTAGTGTTCACGCTTATTATATGCTATGTAGAGTTTAAAGCAACCGCAGATAGGTCATACTTGCCAACTCTCCCGGAATGTCCGGGAGACTCCCGCATTTTGTGAGAGTCTCCCGGACTCCCGGGCGAGTGTGGCAATCTCCCGAATTCTGCCCACTTCACTAGGAAGTGCCCCACTTCCTAGTGAAGTGGGCAGAATTAGATCCCAAACGCCGCGATTCCCGGTGAATCGCGGCGTTTGGCCCCGCCCCCGCTGTCAAATGACGCAATTTGCGTCATGACGTCACAGGGGGCGGGGCCGAAATGACGCGATTTCGGCCACCCCGCCCCTTCACGCCCCCCTCCACTGGCTGGCTCCCGGAAGGGAGCTGAAGAAAGTAGGTAAGTATGAGATAGGTCTCTAGGAGATGTATCCTTTGCGGGTGCTTTCTGCTGGTGCCACAGACCTTGCTGTGTTAAATAAAGAAGGAAAATAATTACGTTTTTAAAAAAAAAGGTGTGCACCCCTCCCAAACAGCCTAACCAACCCTAGTGCTGTTTGGGGGGGAGAAGCATGATTTTTTTTCTTTTTTTTTTTAACATTAATTTAATTATTAATATATCTGCTGTACAGGGCTGCTGTGACTCATACACTTAAGTGTATCATGCACACCAGCTCATAAGGCAGATAAAGAGGTATGCAATACTATGCAATTTGCATAGTATTTCGAGTTGCACAGATCCCTGCAACTTGGTATACAGTGCAAACTACGAGATACAATTCTGCATCTTGATTTTATGGGGGAGTATTTACAATGCTGAGTTACAGTTGGGAGGAAGGCGTATCCTGGCTCACCTCTAAATCTCAGTGTAAAAATAAAGCTGCCCAGTATTTGTGTGCTATATGCAAAAGAAGGCAGCTTATTTCTTGCATGCAAAAAAAAAAACGAAAAAAAAACATTTGCACCTCTTACATTGCAGCCTGTTTTGACCGGGTTCAAATCTGCACCCACCCTTCAGCTGCAGTTTCCCTAAATGTCCCTAGCCCTAAATCTTCATATTAATAGGAATTTTCACAGCTACATGCACGGGTTTGCATATCATATAATAACACACATTCTCTTATTGGGGCACTACAAAGGCAGCTGTACAAATTGCAGTTGTTTTTTTTATACGCAATCATAGACGATGATAAAGGCTGGAACACAAGAATAAGAAGGTTGCACAAGTGCACTCTTTACCTTGTCATTAGTAGATTAGTTCCTTACACAGTAAAACGACAAGGCACCTTTTCCTGTTCCTTTCTTTTTCTTTTTTTTTTCTAAAAAGTTGTCTTTGATCTTGGCCAGTAATTATTTTTCTACCAGGCATCCTGTGAGAAAGATTTTACTTCTAAATGTGGCTGGAAAGGATCAGTAATACTGAAAGTGCTATCATAGTAGAAGTTAAAAAAAAACACTTTTTTTAATCTGTTACGGATAAAAAGAATTAATTCCAGATTTTGTTTTCTTCAAACATCACTGCCTTTCATCATTCATTTACAGTTGTCCTAAAGCACTTTCTTAGATATAAAGTTCAGATTCTTTTCTGTATAAAAATCCAGGTTCAATATAAACATGTTAGTGACACAAATACCTCGTTTCTTTTTTTTTGCAAATTAAATTAAATCCAAGAGTGATGTGATTTGGGCCCACGTTCCAACATTTCCCATTTTATCTAGAAAGTAGAAGTGCTAAGCAACCATGCAAGAATACTGATTAATAGGATCAGGAAAGAAGGCACTATGTGTTAACACATATGTGCAAATGCATGCAGGGTAAGTGCAGGAACACTCAACATGTCTTTGTGATTGCAAGCCAGCTTCTACTAGTCTAGGCCACAACAAAGCTGCAATGAATGCATGCATAATCTGCATTCAAGGCATGACCGTAAGCCGTTTTAAACCAATCCTGTTTCTCATCTACTGTATTTCATTTTTCAGTGCGCTCTAACCTCAGGTTGTAAATTCGGCTTTGACTGACTGCAATCTATCATGAAAAAAGTACTGTCTGAGCACAATTTTGTCTTATTCCCCTGCTTTAGCATTTAGAATACGGTAGTCATGCTTCTCCATCATCTCACTGGAGCTCTGCTCCTGTCAGTAATTACTGTGACTGAGTTCCAGGTGAACCGATACTCTTTATGCTAGCCTTTCTACATAATATAATTACCAGTTATTTTCAAAGTACCAGCATGTTACACAATACTTCATAAATATACCAATTTTATTAAATAATACATAATATGCAAAAGACAAATTGCAATATTAATAAAATAGCATTTCAGGAATTTGAGATATTTGCAACACTAGGAAACTTTAGACTCTCCTCTTCCCCCCCAACATGAAGCATTATTAGCTCTCTCTGTGAGGGGCAATACTCGGCTTCACTAATTAGAGGCTTATGCACAGCCATCTCATAATTCTCTCTATACAATCTCAGGTAATATTTAAATGGCTACTAAAAACTGTTGCCACAATTTTCCCAGAAACCCTTGTAATATGTAGTGGTCAGCTGTTTACAGTGATCAGCAGCATGGGAAAGATATGGCATTAAAAGGTTTAAGCATATGCATGATATTCCATAGTTGCCAACCTTTCCAAGTTGGCATCCGGGAGTCTCGCGGGGAGGGAGGTGGGTGTGAGGAGGCGGGGCTCAGTGAATTGCATCATTTTGGCCCCGTCTCTATAACGTAAAGACACAAGCGCGTCATTTTACCACGGGGGCGAACCAAAATTATGCGATTCATGGAGGCTCAAAATCTGCTGCAGGAGAATTATCATCTCTCCTGGGAGTCTGGGAGAACTGCCCGGAATTCTGGAGTCTACTGGACATTCCGGGAAAGTTGGCAAATATGTGGTATTCTTTCGTCAATATCATCATCATCATCATCATTTATTTAGCTCCAACAAATTCCGTGGCGCTTTACAATTTGGAACACACACAGTAATAAAACAATACTGGGTAATACAGACAGACAGAGAGATAGGAGGGCCTGCCTGCAAGCTTACAATCTATGGGATCATTTTTGTTTTTATTTACACTCAAGTTACTTCTATAGCTTGCTAATATTCCAGCCAACATCTCAGTATACCTGATCAGTAAGATACTAAAATAGAACGTCAGGACATTTAAGTGCTTACAGTGGGATAGGACTAATATATGCGAAATAGATCTTTTAGGGTATGTTTTGCAAATGTAACCGCTAATATAAAAAACAAACTAACACAAAAGTGGAAATAGTCTTTAAGGTTAGTAACCAATTCTGATCAATATTAACTCTTATATTAAATTAACTTTTCAATCCCCTCCCTGTCCGAAGGGAGCAGATTGGGAAGCTTGTTTTGAATTCCCTCCATTGTATTACTAGGAGGTAATGATATACTGATTCAACTTGATAATCATTTTGTGCCAGTATTATTATTACTATTATTAATTTTTATTTATAGGCCGCCACTAGGTGTCCGTAGCGCCGTACAGGGACAAACGAAATTACAATACGAGGTGAGACAGCACAGTACAGTAAACAATAAGCACAGTAACTCAGTGAGCTCAAAGCACAGCTAGGGGCGGGGGGAGGGGAGAGGGGAAGGTCCGCATACGACGGAGCCCAAGAGGGAGGGCAAGGATGACAGGGAGACCCCCAGAGGGGAGAGGAGGGAGCGAGAGGGGACGGGGGAAGAGGGTCCTCGAGGAGGAGGGCTAGGTAGCTGGAGAGCAGAGTTACTCGAGGGTCCTCGAGGAGGAGAGATGACCCTGCTCAAAGGAGCGTACAGTATCTGACTTCTTAATGTTTAGCTATATTTCAATAGCATGTTTATTTTACAGTAAATAATAAAGTAATCAAACATTTAAAAAGTCATTGAACAATATTATTGCTTCAAAACGGAATCGGAATGGTTGAGCATTGTATTGATACCTATATTTTTCACTCAAAGGGGGGTATTCAATTGTTCGGCTTGACGGCCGAAAAACTCGCGCTCTAAAACTATTACCGTTAATACGGTAAAATTGCGCTTGAAAACCGTTCATACGGTAATTTACAAAATAGGTAAAAAAAACAAAATGATGCCTGGAAATAAGGAAATAAGATTTTTGTTGTACAGACTATTAAATCAGAGGATTATAATTTATTGTTACAAGTTCTCTTTAAAGCAAATGAGAAAAACACCTGATAGAGTAACTGCAATGAGGTGGCAACAAAGTAAAAGATTCCCCCCCCCCCCTCCCCAATAAATTGTTTTGAAGACTCGCCTTTCTGGCCTAAAAAGACAACCGAAAACCACACGGACTGGATTTAATATCTTGTTGCTAGATATGAGTGGTAATTGTTCCCAGATCACAAATGTGTTAAAATTGCTCTGTAAAAGATCAACATGCAAGGTAGCTTCTGAGAAAGTTGGAACAATTTTAAAAGTATGTAAACTATAAAAACACTCAATAATGAAACAAATATATACATGGAAAATCTTACAGTTTCAATTATATGCAGGCGTAAGCAGGTAAGCACATGACTTTGGTAACTTGGTTTATAACCTCGTACTTCTAATAAATATTAAAATAAATTAAGATATGATATGTTTTGAAACTGTATTAATACTATGTAAGTTCACACATCAACCCATATTTAGTGTGTCAACCCATGTTTAGTGTATATATATATATATATATATATATATATATATATATATATATATATATATATATATAAGTCACTGGGGCCATGGGTTTGATTTTGAGCAGTCCAGTGTGTGAGTATTCATGTGATTTGTGTGGTAGAGAATTTAGACTCTAAGGGGGTTATTCAATTGACCGCAATTTTTTTTATTCCCCCGCAGCGTTAAAAAAAATAAAAATCTCCCGCGGGTTTTAAACTACTCTAGCGACTGTTTTTTCACGCAGCGTGAAAACTTGTGCAATTCAACTGAAAAAGAGGGAATGCTGCCCCCACCCGTTAATCATTGTGTTTGCTAGTTTTTAGGGGAGTGAAGGGGAGTTTTAACGCGGTCATGTAAAACCCACAAAAAAAAGATTGGCATACATTTTCATACTTAAGATTGCATTACACAACCATTTTATTTGATAATATCTACATTACAATACTTTCTTTAACATTTTTTTTTTATTTCAACATTTTTTACTATAGAATCATGTATATCATGTCAAAACACATTAGTACATACATATTTGTACCAAAATCATACATAAATATATTTAATTAGTGATCTTAAATAAAAAAAAAATTATGTTTTTTTTTCCATTATTTTTTATAGGAAAATCAACTTTCACATGTTAGGTATTACTGATAAACATAGTTCACCTTTTTTTTTCATTATTACATGATTTCAAATAGTTTTCATAGGTTTTTTGCTTTTATCACACCGCAAAGAGGTGCGAGATAAAACAGCATATTGGCCTGTTTAAAGTGCTGCGTTAAAAAACAATTGAATAGCTTTTAAAGCGGCTGCCTCTCACACTCCCTATACTTTCAATAGACCTTTTACTGGAGCGCGCGAGAAAAAAAAAACGGAGCGCTTAAAATGGAATTGAATCGCGGGTAAAGTTAACTCGCTCGAAAATGGAAAAAAAAAACAGCGTTAAAATGACGTAACGCGGTCTTTAAAAAAAAACTTGCGTCAATTGAATATCCCCTTAAGCTCCAATGGACAGGGACTGATGTGGATGATTAAATGCCCTCTGTAATGAGCTGCCTAAAATGGTGATGTTAAAATAATGGATTATGTATTTTGGTAGATCAAAACTTCATGGGAAGATTCGATGCTATGCACTAATAAGGTAAGTATGGCACTGAGTAAATATAGTATTGTGTGCCATATAAAGAGTAGAGAGTAGCATTTTTTGCCTCTGGGGAAAAGCATACAGCTTATTGTGGGCATAATACTTTTTCATTGCACACAGATAGTGTATTGCAGCCCACAGCTAGGAAGTAATGGAAAGGGAATGAAGTAGAACTACAAGTAAATCCCTCAGAGATGTTTCTGATTAATTGTGAAAATAGATGTAAACTGAAAATATAGTAGTAACACATTTTTATTTGGCTTAGTATAGACAAGTATGGTCTTCCAGCACGGCAAATACAAATTATGCAGTTACGTGTGAACTGATGGTAAGAACACATAAAATACAAGATAGTTTAGCTGCTATGTTTGTAAATTATAGCCTATAACAGCAGTTGATTCACACATGCAATCCTCAATCTACTATCTATATAGTTAAGCATGGTAAGTGCATATACCTACCCACACAATCTACAGATTTCATAACCCTGCCTCCCAAACACCCACCTGACACTTTAATCTAAGTACCTCAGTTGACTGTAAACTATCAGTTAATGTTAGTCCTAAAAAGAAAGAGTTTTAGGTACAGAAAAAAATGACAGTCATATGGCAAGGAAAGGAATTTGTTCTATATGAGCATATAAGAATCATCCTTTACTGTCAGCAAGTTACTGAAATGGGTGAAGTTACAATTTCCATCACATGCACACAGCTGTACTGGAGCTGTATTTATCTCTTTGTGTAACTGGAATCTGGTGATCATCATCATCATCAACATTTATTTATATAGCTCCAGCAGATTCCGTAGCGCTTTACAATTGGGATAAGTACATAGTAACATATGCAGGGGAGCAGCTGATCAGAGACATTTTAGAATTTGATGACCAGGAGCAAAAATATGGTATTATTAGTATGTGTTATATAAACCACATTGTGGTCATGAGTATGGGACAAAGGAGATCTGTTCGTTGCTGCATGTTGTACTTGATTCCTTCAATGTCATTTGCTGTATTGCTGTGCCTTCTATATCTATATATTACCTGCAGGTGGAAGGATCACGCATGTCTGTCTGTTTTATTCCAAAATATAAATTATTGTTAACAAACTATAGTAACTACATATATAAGATTAAATGGGAGCTCCTCACACATGTCCTCATATAAATTGAGGGAGCTCAAATCAGATCTAACGTCATTGAATAGATCCAGGTTGCTCACTGGAGAAGCTAAAACCGAAGCTAAAGACCTATTATTTTGGCCACGTAAGATGAGACTCACAGCAGATCACCCCCGTTCTGGGGTAAACTTTGTTTTATTGCATCTGCCCCCTGCTTCCTTCTGTCGCACTACACTGACATCAGGAAGAGCAAGCAGTGACAGCAGGAGGCTCGAGGTACAGGAAAGTTATGCTGGTAGCAACATCAGGATCAATACACTAGGAGGCGCATGGTGAGATCATTCTGCATGTACACTGTGTGTCTCCACTTGTTATCATCAACCACAATGTTAAAGGCCAGCTACTTTATTTGTTTTGGGGATTATTTTAATGCTAAAAGATATAATTCCTTTTGTGGGGGGTGCAACTACCCTGGCCAACCCAGGCTGCAATAAGGCCAGGGATGGCTCTGGCTAACGTCGTGAAGAGTTGGACTCAGCTCAATGACTAGCTACAGACTGCACTTGACAAAACTAGTTAATCCCAGAACACCATTGAATTCCAAAACAATACTGTAGGGCACCCACCCCTATCAGGAACCCATGAAGTGATAGACATAAGTGAGGAACATATTTACTCTAATAGCTGCTCAATGTATGTTCAGCCTACTTTCCAACTTTCCCGGCAAATGTCCAGGAGACTCATTAATTCCTGGTAGGTCTCCCGGACTACCCAGAGAGCAGGGCATCCTCCCACATCTGCCCTCTTCCTAGTGAAGTCATCAGGACTAGAGCCACCCTGACAATGAGAATCACATCATGTAGCCCCCCACCCCCCTCTCCTTCCTGCTGTAAAATGTCGCAATGGGAACAAAAAGTTGACAAATATGATGTTCAGTCATATTACATTGCCTCTCTAGAAACTATATCTAATTTAATTTAGGGGAAGGATATTCTTACCTCTAGATGTACTACTACAATCTTACAGGTGACTGTTGATGGTAAATGAGCACACTCATTAACCAGAGATCCTGCAAAGGCTGTATTGTATGGTTTTTATTTGATTTTTTTTTCTTGACTCTTTATTTATAAAGGAAAAAGATGAAAACTCAATGGGCCTTAGTCATTAAGGAGCTCAAAGCATAAAAAAGGAGTAACTATGCACCTGGGCAAAACCATGTTACATTAGAGGGAGAGGTAATTTTAAAATGTGGGGACAGATTTATAGTTGGGGTAGGGCATGCCCTTGATCGACTTTAAATTTCAATGTAAAAATAAAGCTATCAAGTATTTGTGTGCTATATGAAAAAAACAGCCAGTATTATAACTTATGTGCAAAATAATAAACTAATTTTCACCCCTTGAATTGTAACATGGTTTGTCCAGGACCACACTTCCCTTTTTACTTTGCTCATCGTAATGACTCAGGTCCAGTGAGTGATGGCAGATAAACATTCAGATTGTTTCCTTGAAATTTTCCTTATATCAGAGAGGAAATAGAAGGGGGGGGGAGGATGAGGGGTTGTAGGGGAAGCGTAGAGTGAAGAGGAGGAGGGGGGGTGGTTGTAGGGGTAAGATAGAGTAGAGAAGAGGGGGGGTGGTGGTAGGGGAAGGGTAGACTAGAGAGGAGGGGGGTGGTTGTAGGGGAAGGGTAGAGTAGAGAGGAGGGGAGTGGTGGTAGGGGAAGGGTAGACTAGAGAGGAGGGGGGTGGTGGTAGGGGAAGGGTAGACTAGAGAGGAGGGGGGTGGTTGTAGGGGAAGGGTAGAGTAGAGAGGAGGGGAGTGGTGGTAGGGGAAGGGTAGAGTAGAGAGGAGGGGGGGTGGTTGTAGGGAAAGTGTAGGGTAGAGAGAAGAGGGGTGAACAGGTACAAGGCATTTAATAAAAATTGAAAACGGAACAAATGCTGGACACTAGGAGACAAGTATACAGCTGTATGTAAAACAAATAAATATAACACAGCTTGCTCCATGGTTTCGAGATGTACAGTGCCCAGTCCAGAGGATCCAGAGGCGACTCAGATACGAAATCGCAAGAGGATTGAAGAGTCACAAAGCAGTGGGTGGGGCAGAGTTGGACAAGTAATTACGGCTTTACCTAAGGTACCAGGGGGCCCAGATAAGGTCAAGCTTGTGCTTTTTATCATGGAGGTAGTAAGTAATAGATTTCATGCCAGCAATATGCCATACATAGTAGGGAGGGTCAGGGTTTTTCCAATGTTTAGATATTAAGGATTTGGCAGCCCAGATGACGTGAGATATCAATTTATTAGAGGAAGCGCTCTCCTCAGACATAGGGCGGGAGAGGAGGAAGGTCCAGCGGTCCTTGGATAATGGCCATTCTGAGATGGTAATAAGGACAGAAAGGACCATGTTACAGAAGGGGACTATGCGTGGGCAGGTCCACCAGCTGTGGAGAATGACATCAGTTTTTAAATTTATACTTATATGCATCCCCCTTCATGTTAATGGTTTGATAGCACTGACATACTGTATTTCAAAGTTTGTGATAGGGACAGTCTATAGCAGGTAAAATTCAGTCCCCCTTTATGGTCTGTCATTAAGGCTAAACTCCTGGGAATTATGTAACATATTTTAACACAGGATATGACAACAGAAAAGAACCACAAAATGATCTTAGTAGTTAAACAAGTTGGATGTACATTATGACCTTTATTTGACACAGAGAGGTGTTTGACACTACAATCTCCATGCACCAGTTTGCATCACTCCTCTGTGCTGTTGGGGGACCCTATTCCTTCCACTATTTACCTATCAGTCTCTGGCTTCTAAGAGCCTTAATGGCCTCCTTCCATCATGATATTAAAGTGTAACCCTATAGACAGGGCACGATCGGATTATCTCATTAGCTACAGGGCAAAAATTGGATTGCAATATTGAGTCTGGGGGGATTTTCAAAATTGAAACAGATGGGCGGTTGCCTACTCTGGATTAATTTCAAATATAAGTGCAGGATCGCAGGAGATCCAAAATAGGTTGAACTTGATGGACTGGTGTCTTTTTTCAACCTCATCTACTATGTTACAGGTTATTATAAAATCTGAAGACATCCCAGATAACCATGAGCTTAAGACCAATCAAAAATATTTTTAAATTGTCTGAGTAGAGAGCAACATCTCATTAATATTAGCTATATATGGATACAATTAAATGAAACATAATTAATGACAATGACCAATAAATAAATAACTTCCCAATGCATGTTTTCCGTACCTCGCCAACGCATTCTTTTATTTGCTCTTGTAGACAGTCGACATGTTTTTCCAGAGACTTAATGGTGTCAATGCATGCCCGATATTTCTTCTTACAGAGTTCTAGAGCAGACTTAGATGTTTTGTCCTGATTGCAGCTTTCAACTATGTTTTGTTCAAGTGTTCCGACCTGTTGCTGTAATTGCTCCATGTCCAAATTTTTTATTTTTATGGCTTCCTCATGAGCCTCAATCTAAGAGTGGAAAAAGCATACAATAAATTAAGTCACCATTTTGTTTCTCTGCATTCAGTTTCAGGAGAATGAAAAGAAGAAGATGAACCTACTTTACACATGACATAAAGGAAGCATTGCAGATTTCAGCATCCTATACTAGCAGAAGATAAAAGGTATATCCACCTAAACAGTCATTGGGGGACAAGACATTGACTTTTAAAAACACCACATTAAAGTGGTGGTAGTGGGAGGACTTAATGCAGCGTCACATTCACAATTTTAACCAGCAGCAGCCAAAAACTGGATTCAATCTGCAGATATCTGATTTCAGGTAATGAAGATCTGCCCACTTCTCCATCACTACACCAGTCAGTGTTTTATATGTAGATACACACAATAATTTCAAGAATATTAAACAATCAAATTGCTAAGAGATGTTTTCACTGACGGATTTGTACATTACATATACAGTAGATTTGGGAAATGTTATCAGAAAACTCACTATCTAGGAAGTTCCAAAAAGAAAATATAGCAAATAATTGCATCTGTTTGGTGATAACATATAGACATCATTACTGAGCGGCTTGTCTTACATTCACTGTGAGGAGCACTGCTAAAAAAAAAAATTAAATGAGGAGTCAATTCCAGGGGCAATGTGGTGAAACACAGTCAATTTGTTTTAATACTATTTATTAAAAGCATCATGAGCAATACATATAGCCGACACGGGAAGATAAACATAGTCACAGGGGAATTTTTTTGCGTAATTTACTATATTGAAAACATTGTGCTCCGAATTACAGAAAAAAATCCTTATTTGGAAAACCCAAGCATTGTGGATCAAATAATCTATTAATATAACTTACATTTTAACATAATAGGTTCACTTAATTAAGATTGTTCAATTTGCCCACAAAGACTCTTTATTTGTGTGTCAAACATGTAGCAATAATCTAAGGTCTCATACAACAGTATCACACAGCACACAGAAACTGCAGTGCGGGGCACCTGCAGATGAATGGTTGCTTCTTATTTACATAAAGTAAATTGAGATATATGGAGTTAGTGTGTTGTCCAATGACTATTCTTTACAACCTAAAGAGCACCTGTCTTCTCTGAAAGGCTGGGGGGTATATTTACTAAACTGCAGGTTTTAAAAAGTCTGCCTATATCAACCAATCAGATTATCAATTTTTTATAGTACATTCTACAAAATGACAGCTAGAATCTGATTAGTTGCTATAGGCAACATCTCCACTTCTTCAAACCCGCAGTTTAGCAAATATACTCCTGTGTAATTTAAGCGATTAGCATGGTTAAGAGCCCAGCCACCGTGACAACTGAAGCCATCGCTGGCTCCCTGATCCACGTAGCTATCATCTGTTAGCGGGAAAGTTGTTGGTGTGGAGCATAGGGCTATAGGAGGCACAACAGAGTGGTGCTCTCTATACTATTAGTGTAGTAGACATTTGTTTTATATCTAACTCTCCTTCTCCTGGGCAAACCAAGGGACATGGTGAGACAAAAATCAAGTGGCACACAGTTCCATGTAACATTATTTATCCATCTTTTCAGCAATCCATAACAACTTGACTTTGCTTTTGGTGTACACCTGAAAGATCAAAGCCAGTTACCAAGCGGCTGCTATTGGCTACTGCATTTTGTGTTAGTAAATATCCCCCAAATCAACTTTACAGAGGTTCATATCATACATGCACAAAACAGAATAGGCAACACAAAGAAAGATTACATTATATATCTAACACTTATGTGTTTCAGCTCAAACTCTTCAGACAAGCACAAGACAAAATATGCATGTAACAAAATCTCATTACCTTCTGTTTTGCCTCTTGGTACGTGAGATCAGCACTCTCTAAGTTTTGTTCTAGAGATAATATTTTATCTTTGTACTCCTGTACTTTCAGTAGATCTGCTTGATGTGCCGACGTTTCAGTGATCAGCTCCTTTTGCATCAGAGAAAGGTTTTGGTTCCATCGTTCTAAGTCAGTGGTATGGGCCTGTTTGGTGTAATCCAGGTCGCTCTGAAGTTTCTCTACAATCATCATATAATTCTGTATCTAAAAGACATTTTCCATCACGTATTTCTAAATAATATTTGCAGAGTCTAGGGTTTTTAAGAAAAGCATTTAAGTATTACATTCAGACATAAATTCAGAATATCTGAAACAAACCTGAAACCTTAACAGAATGATTACACTCCATGTGCAATTTTCCACTTGTAGTAACGAGGCACTGTCACCAATTTTTATTTTCCATATAACTTGACTAATTAATATTACATTAATTGATAATAATGTTCAGTTTATGAAATTGTCATCATTATATGCTAGTTGAAGTGATATACAGCACATGTTCATTGACTAATTAACCATTATGGACTGTTGATCTACTTCATTCCTCCATTCAAAGAAAGACTAAAGTTTATTTCCTCCCCCAGCAGTTCATGATGTAAGGAGGGCGGGAACAAAATGCTGCAGGGGCATGGGCAAAGGAGAGGGAGAGCAAATATTATTTAGGAATAGAGCCAGAGTTTCTATCAATATGCATTTGATGCTACAATCTCCCTGATCCAATTGGACAGGAGATTCTCACCACAACTCTGCAATTATCAAATGCTCCTTCTGGCCATGAGTTTGACCCAACTATGTCAATCTTGATAGCATAGTCATGAAAGAGTTGGCAGAGCTGAAATATTCTCTGCTGCTGCTGTTAACATTCTAATGCTTTGAGTGCCAACAGGTTCTAACACCACCCACTTAATCTCATGCATGTCCGCGTGTTCCCAATTCTGATGTATGAACATAATATGTATTCTGATTCTAGTGGAAAAAAAAAAAAAAAGAAAAAACAAGAAAAACAAAATTATCCAAGACAGATATGTACTTTACATGTGCTTTGCATCATTAAAATGAAAGAACATAACCAAACCCTGAAATGTGACCCTAATTCTAAAATTAAGTGGAATCTTAAAAATTCAAATAATTTATTTTCCCATTCACATCCCCCTTCCTACAGTTAGCTGCAAACACTAGGCAGACCACTATCTGAAGCTGATCACTACTGCTGCAGATTCTACACTGTTGTAAGTTTTTAAAGTTACAACTTTTGACAATTCTCCCAGGTTTCCCTTCCACCTATGACTAATTATAATGTCCTACTCTATGAAAGTAAATTACAGGATAATTCATATTATGTTATACTATCACCATACATCATATTAAAATCAGCATAGGTGTCAGAGCAACACAGACAAGACTCGGAAGTAGTAGAGAAGCCCCTGAAAAAATGTTAGTTATTGATAGAGATGGTCACTGACCCCCGTGTTTTGGTTTTGGATTCGGTTTTGGATCTGGATTACCGTCGTGTTTTGGTTTTGGTTTTGGTTTTGCAAAACCGCCATTGCGTGTTTTGGTTTTGGTTTTGGTTTTGTTTGGTTTTGTTTTGCAATTTGTTATAAAAATTACATTTATTGGTGCTAAAATAACATAATTTAGGTATTATTTTGTAGCTACATTATTATTAACCTCAGTAACACTAATTTCCAGTCATTTTTTATTCAATTTTGAACACCTCCTATGTCACAATATGATTTTCATACACTTGAAAAGAAAAATTGCTGCAGTTCTTGCCAGTGATAACAAAAAGGCCATTGTCATGCCTGGGCATAAGACCAAAAATCCACCTCTTAAGTGTGGAATTATTTTTACACGAATCCTGGCAAGAGTTGTCTATCCATTTGTAACATTTTGAAAGCCACACTCAGTAGAGGTAGGGACCTTAACCATCTGGGATCCTCATCCATGTTTCGTCATTTTTCAGCGAGTTATTGGCAAACTGTTGGGAAAATCAGAAACTTTGGTTAAAAAAAAATTAACAACAAGCATTCCAGCATAATCTACCTCCCTTCTCTCATCTACATCCCAGCACCTGCAATCTTCCCCCCCAACAATTGGCAAGTAAACAATCCTCTGCAAGAGGAAGCAAGAATGAAACCTGTCACCCAGTCGCAAAGCGGATCACAGACGCCCTGGGTACTATGCTAGCGTTAGATCTGTGTCCAATGTCCACTATTAATACAGTTGGTTTAAGACATTTAATTGAGGTGTTATGTCCCTGTTAGCAAATGTCATCACTATACCATTTTACTAGAAAAGCTTATTCTCTCCTGTACCGGAAAGTTCCTAAAAATGTCATTATTGGGTGACAAAATGGTATTCTACCCACTGTACACTTAACCACAGATATGTGTACAAGCGGAACTGGGCAAACAAAAGATTATATGACTGTGAAAGCCCACTGGGTTGGTCTTTCGCCTTCCCCAGCATGGACAGCAGCAGCATGTACCCAGGTGCATCACATTTTTGAGAAGTAGGCTACTCTGTGTATCAGCAGCTTCACTAAGAGGCATACAGCTGACAAACTGTTCCAAAAACTAAGGGATGTCATTGAAAGATGGCTAATCCTGCTTGGAGTCTCCTGAGGATATGTCATTTCTGATTACGACCCCAATATTGGTCCAGCATTACAGCGGGGCTGAATTCCATCACATTTCCTGTTTTGCACACACTATCAACTTGGTGTTACAGAACTTTTGAAAAATGACATGCAGGAGATGCTGTTTGTGTCCATAAACATTTAGGGTCAATTTGTGGTTTCTGCAACAGCATGTAGGAGAATACAGCAGCTGCAAGAAGACTAGCATTTGAGGGGAATATACTTTAGTCCAGCGAAGTAGTTACCTGTGAAGAAAGTGCAGACACAGTTAGCTTGAGTCAAGTGATTGCCTTAATAATAGATTTTGAAAAGGTGCTACATAAAATTATAGTGTGCAATAAAACAAAGTAAATGTGCTAACTATATTTTAATTGTAGATGAAATACTTAATTTTCTTTGCAAGGATCCCAGACTTATCAACATCTTGTTGGGACGTCTTCTCCTTCAGTTTCTCTGGCAACTGCTTGTAATAAAAGAAATTGCTTTCCCAAGACACCCAGTGGTGATGCAGATGAGTCCGCTAAACATTTTGATATTTGCTGTGCTGTAAAAGAATTGCCCAAAAACCGTGACAGCTCTGCCCTAAAATCAACTAGTCATTCCCTTTGGAAGGCCATTATCAGCAATTACATCATACTACACAGACTTCTATGATATTGGGATATTGGGATGAATTAGTATTGTTGGAGGAAGATTATCACTAAACCCTGCCACCTCTCCAGTTTCGCAATGAGCTATGGTACAATAAAATGTAACTGCAGATTTAGACCAAGACTGTCAGCCCTATTATTTCTATTTCAGCAATTACAATTAGCAATGGAGCAATGGAGCTCTTCTCTTTGGGTGTTACCTATATAACGCAGCACAATTTGCCTGCAAATTCTACAGACAAGCCTGCTTGTCTTCCTCTCCATCAATGACTCTTAGCAATTGAGCACTCGTCTTTGGGTGTATATTACACCCAAACATTATTAGTGAAAATTATGAAAAATACAGTTTAATCCCTGATAGGCCCTCCACCATCCTTTGCATGTTAATAGTAGGATTGGTTGGAATTATGGTCAAGGTCACACATTTTTTTGACAAATCCTTCAAACCAGCCCAGATGTCAAACTGTTGTGGTCTGCCCCCTGCGTCATCCCTGCTTGTGTTTGGAAAGTGCATATTGGTGCCAGAACCTCACATGCCAGAACTGCTCCCACTGGTGCCACACTGCTGCAGGACTTACACAATCAACCGCATCCTCATCGTCGGATACCCAAATCTCCCCCACATCCTCTTCTAAAGACAAAGTGTCATCCTCACTTGGTGTATCACCGGCTACACTCGGGCTGTTCAGGCACACATCAGCAGAACTGCTGAAAGGGCCCTTCTTTATGGGTAGACTAACAGAATGGTCACGATTAGACATCCCACTGTTGGATGGACTCTCCACAGGGATTGTTGTCATTTGTGAATCAGAGCAAATATTCTCCTGTAATGCCTCACTGTTATCTTGCAGCTCGGCTTTGACGCGTAACAGTAGTTGTGCACCAATTGTAGGCTGGGTAACTTTTTGGGATCTGCCACTAATAGCCAAAGGTGAAGGCCTCATTCTCTCTTTGCCACTGCGTGTGTAGAATGGCATGCTTGCAATTTTTTTTTTATCGTCACTTAACTTTTGCTCAGTTACACTTCTTTTTCGCTTCAATACAGTAAAATTTTTTTGGGTTTTTGTTTTTTGCACTAATTTGAAAACACTCTGTTGTTTGACATCGCCTTGGCCAGATGACGTACTGGGAACACTAACATCAGGACTGGTGACAGAACCTGGTTGCTCATTTAGATCATATGTGGACTGCTTTGAATCCATTCTGAGCGCAAACCACTGGGGAGTGCTAAAAATTATTTAGTAGATTCTGCTGACAGTTATGACTTTTGACAGCCAGAAATATTAATGCACAATTAGGGAGGACACCCCAAAAACACTGAGGAGTGCTAAAAATTATTGAGTAGATACTGCTGACAGATATGACTTTTGACAGCCAGAAATATTAATGCACAATTAGGGAGGACACCCCAAAAACACTGAGGAGTGCTAAAAATTATTGAGTAGATACTGCTGACAGATATGACTTTTGACAGCCAGAAATATTAATGCACAATTAGGGAGGACACCCCAAAAACACTGAGGAGTGCTAAAAATTATTGAGTAGATACTGCTGACAGATATGACTTTTGACAGCCAGAAATATTAATGCACAATTAGGGAGGACACCCCAAAAACACTGAGGAGTGCTAAAAATTATTGAGTAGATACTGCTGACAGATATGACTTTTGACAGCCAGAAATATTAATGCACAATTAGGGAGGACACCCCAAAAACACTGAGGAGTGCTAAAAATTATTGAGTAGATACTGCTGACAGATATGACTTTTGACAGCCAGAAATATCAATGCACAATTAGGGAGGACACCCCAAAAACACTGAGGAGTGCTAAAAATTATTGAGTAGATACTGCTGACAGATATGACTTTTGACAGCCAGAAATATTAATGCACAATTAGGGAGGACACCCCAAAAACACTGAGGAGTGCTAAAAATTATTGAGTAGATACTGCTGACAGATATGACTTTTGACAGCCAGAAATATTAATGCACAATTAGGGAGGACACCCCAAAAACACTGAGGAGTGCTAAAAATTATTGAGTAGATACTGCTGACAGATATGACTTTTGACAGCCAGAAATATTAATGCACAATTAGGGAGGACACCCCAAAAACACTGAGGAGTGCTAAAAATTATTGAGTAGATACTGCTGACAGATATGACTTTTGACAGCCAGAAATATTAATGCACAATTAGGGAGGACACCCCAAAAACACTGAGGAGTGCTAAAAATTATTGAGTAGATACTGCTGACAGATATGACTTTTGACAGCCAGAAATATTAATGCACAATTAGGGAGGACACCCCAAAAACACTGAGGAGTGCTAAAAATTATTGAGTAGATACTGCTGACAGATATGACTTTTGACAGCCAGAAATATTAATGCACAATTAGGGAGGACACCCCAAAAACACTGAGGAGTGCTAAAAATTATTGAGTAGATACTGCTGACAGATATGACTTTTGACAGCCAGAAATATTAATGCACAATTAGGGAGGACACCCCAAAAACACTGAGGAGTGCTAAAAATTATTGAGTAGATACTGCTGACAGATATGACTTTTGACAGCCAGAAATATTAATGCACAATTATGGGGGACACCCCAAAAGCGCTGGGGAGTGCCAAATATGAAGAAAAAATAATAAACCTCTATCCTCCTCTCTGCACTAGCGATTTTGGTTAGAGCAATTGCAAGAACAATATGGTATTCTCTGTCCCTGCTCTAATTAGCCTATGACTACACCCTGCTCTCTCCCTCTGTCAAATGGCGATGGATTGCTGTGGAGGCGTGTATTTATAAAGTTGAAGTATCGCGAGAACCGAGTCCCGAGATCCGACGACGTCACAATGACGTTCGGCCTCGATTTGGATTCGGAATGGGCGGGAGAGTACCGAGCTGCTCAGCTCGGTACTCGGATACCCAAAGTTCGGGTGGGTTCGGTTCTCGGAGAACCGGACCCGCCCATCTCTAGTTATTGAAAGCACAGTAGATTTCAATAAGTAGCGTAAAACAATCAAACATAGGAAAGAGAACCATTAGGAGGATAAAGCTGCATTTCACTGCAGACTGCATGGGGCAGCACAGTGTCTTAGTGGTTAGCACTTCTGTCTCACACACTGGGGTTATGAGTACGATTCACGATCATGGCCTTATCTGTGTGGAGTTTGTATGTTCTCCCAGTGTTTGCGTGGGTTTCCTCCGGGTGCTCCGGTTTAATCCCACACGCCAAAAACATACTGATAGGTTAATTAGCTGCTGACAAAATTAAATGTGGGACATTACTAGGAGAATACTTAAACCTGACAGACATAACTGTCCAGAGTGCAGAGCAAAACTGGCAGCATTTCAGCACAGTCTGCCATTCACTTATGTAACAATATGCAAAGAAAAGGCATTTTAAAAGAAAGTTTGCTTACAAAGAGCATTGAAAACATCATGGACCTCATTTAGAGTCAGACGCAAAGTCCGTTTTAGGCGCATCCAACAAAAAAACACTACCACGCATGTGCAGAAAGCACCAAATCCGCCTGCATCTTGGACGCAATTAACACTTGCGACAGCTTGCGACTCACTAGGAGAGAATGGGAGGAACGCGGAATTGTGAAGGTGTAACCATGTAATTACATCCTAGTCGCAGTGGGGCGCAGACGCAGCACACGTCAAAACAGGGCTAAAGCTGTGCGGCAGGAATTAGGTGGTGCAAGCGTTAGCTAGCTGCAGGAACTGCTTGCAGCTCGATAGGGTATTAAGAGTGGGACGCAACTGGGGTTGCTTGCCACTCCTAATACCCTACCAAGCTGCGGCACACTCCCACTCCTACACTTCTTAAACAGACTTTGCGTCCGACTCTAAATGAGGTCCCATATGTGCAAGTATCTGTGCCTTCTGCAGATCTTGTTCTATTGCATGGGTTGTGACTTTTTTCTTTCCTTTATATGGCGCCATCACCCGTACTTAAGTCCAGGCTTGGCACTTCTACACTGCTTAAAAATTCTGTTCCTGGACACTGCCTGAAATCTGATTGACTTTAGGGCACTGATTCCTGCTTTTGCTGACTCCACTGTCCTATGACCCATATTACGATGTTGTCTAGTGTTTTGGTACCATACTGTGTTATTGACCTCGACTGTGATTGTCTACCATAGCCTGTTGCCCCTTAGTCTTTCTAATTTCCCTCTTATCCCTAGGGAGTATCTGACAATCTGTGCATAAACCCTGGAGGCATCCGGGTACCAGTGGGTCTATTTTGCTCAAAGCATTAGATGGCTGGTACAGATGAACACTAGACTGAGCCTAGGGTCCATGTACGAGATCTGTGTGACCTACATCACACAGAATGAGAAAAGCATGAATAAGATGTCTCTCCAGTAGTCTAAAATAACTGAATAGGAAAAAATGTAAAAATAGCAACATTAATGCAAAGAATAACTACTAGTATAGCCAGATACCAGTATCAAACAAGACAGAGGATGTTTAATATGGAGTAGGGAGAAACTGAATGCGCATCTCATTAAAAAGAAAGGAAGGATAAAGATCATGGGGAGAAGAAGTTATGTTGCATAAATTACCACACGGACAAACACAAGAGAGCAGACTATAAAGGGGAAGGCGGAAGGACGAGGAAGAGAGAGACCTTTCTGTGCATCAAATTTAAAAAAAAGCACAGAGACATATTGTTTAGTTACTAATTTTTATTCTAAAAATTGCTGATTACATACCACATCCTGCTTATTCTAAGCAGCTCAGTGCATGTTTCCATCGCTCTCAATTTGACTTGTAAAATCACCTTAAATCACTATGCAGGACCCATTTTCAGTGGAGCATTTGCCAAGTTTTGTTCTTTCAGGAACTCAGTGATAATACTTGAGAAAAACATTATTATTAGTGAGTATATTACCAATTTAGAAATTTGGTGTAATTGTTGAAATATAAAGATGAATCATTTAATACAAGCAACAGGTATAAAGGTTGGGAGATCACTACTCACAAGCTTGCAAAGGAATTGCAGTAGGGACTATATATTATTAGATTTAAAGCTCTTTGAAACCCTTTTTTCATTTCTATTGAGCCTCTATAGTATATAAAAGTAAATATTGCATAAATGTTATAAACGTCCTGACTGTATGTACTGTGTGCACTGCAGTAGATGTCAACACTTTATAAGATCAATAGTAATGATAATAATGTATGGCATTACTGTAAGGTATCTGTGGCAATAGGTTTATTTTCAGAAGGTGGCATGTTTGCTGGTATGGTACGTAAGTTAATAGTGATGTGTTATATACTTCAAAAGATAGAAATAATGAAGGTGGCTATTCGCACATGCTTGTCACTAGCCCCTATGTTAGATTCAGTGGCTGATTTGAGGAATGAAAACAAGTAATTAATGCCACATCAGACAAAAATTTAAAGAAGAACACACTGATATACGTTCTCTGTACAGCGCAGCGGTATTAGTGGCGCTATAAAAATGCCGCTTCTGATGATGATGATATTAAAGATGCAAATGCAGGATTAATACACTAAAGTAGTGTTCATGCAAATGCAAATCATGCTGACCTGCAGAAACACTCATACACGACAGTTATGTGGAGTATGTTTTGCACCTGCTATAGGGAAGGTGATGATGATGATGACTTATAATAGACCAGGGGGTAAATGTATGAACCTCCGGATTCTTCAACTCCGGCGTGTTCAGCGTCTTCAGCGCTTAAATTTAAAGCGGCGCTGCCTTGTAAAGGAAGTCTCCCTTTACAAGGCAGCGCCGCTTTAAATTTAAGCGCTGAAGACGCTGAACTTGCTGGAGTTGAAGAATCCGGAGGTTCATACATTTACCCCCAGGTGTCTGAAGCAGAGACAGACGCATTTCGAGATATGTACAGCTATGGGAGGAATTCCGTGGTCTTTTTTTATTAAGTAATTTCCTCTATTTTGCGGCCAACCGTGCATCAGCCCTTTATGCCTGTACTTTAGTAACTGTTCACCATTTTCAGATCAGTAGATGCACAGTCACTTTGGCACTTTACGAAGGAACAAGGATGAGAAACTTCATTAAAGATTACAACAAAAAGCATTAAATAGGCTTTGTTTCCACTATTTAGCAAGGCAATACATTGAGTAATTTTGTTGTACAGATTATCTCATCACACTTTAAAATGTTCTGAGAATGTATATATGGCATTTGATCCCACATGTCTACTTGCAAAATCCAGAACATTCACTGATCTGGGAAGAGTAAAAGATCTCAAGTTTAATTCCTTAAATCACTCTGCCAACCTGTCAACTTCACTCACAAGTTGCTATTATTTAACTTGATGAATGGGAAGCCTGCATAATGGAAAATTGTACAGATGACGGAACAATTATTTTTTCCCCCAGTAAATGGCTTAAAATGTGTACACTGGACGTTTCTGCTTGAAGCAACTGTTACAAGCCGCAATTTTCAAAATACTGTGGTAGTTGTTGATGAGGTTTTAACAATACTTTCAAATATTGCTTAAAAAAAACAACACAACTGCAACTCAAAATTATTATTTTTTAATTACCTTATGATAGAAGGAAAGCACATAATAGAGTGGTTAGAACAGCGATAGGCAAACAGATACACTTCTGACCTTCCAAATGGCCGCACATTACCCTTAAATTTCAATAACTGAAAACAATATGTTTAATCATAGAAAGATACACCTATCTGCAATATAATATCTGTGGGCTTTTAAACAAGTGTTACAAACTATAACAAGCAAATCTAACAATAAAGCAGGGAATAGCTGAGGGCCGCAGGTGAAGGCTCGCAGGGCCGCAAGCGCCTTTTGCCCATGTCTGGATTATAATACCTTTACTTGTATCAGATAGAATCTAGCCAACCCCTGGACTTTTACAGCCTTGCTCCCTCTCACATTTACTACAACAGACTTACTAGGTTGCCACCACCTGGACAATTACTGAGACAAAGTTGAAGCAATATGAGAAACAGTATAACCAGTTTGGGCACACCCATGACACATCATCATCTTCATCTATTTATTTATATAGCGCCACTAATTCTGCAGAGCTGTACAGAGAACTCATTCACATCAGCCCCTGCCCCATTGGAGCTTACAATCTAAATTCCCTAACATACACAAACACAGACTGAGAGAGACTAAGGGCAATTTGATAGCAGCCAATTAACCTACCAGTATGTTTTTGGAGTGTGGGAGGAAACCGGAGCACCCGGAGGAAACCCACGCAAACACGAGGAGAACATGCAAACTCTACACAGATAAGGTCATGGTCGGGAATCAAATTCATGCCCCAATGCTGTGAGGCAGAAAGCTAACCACTAAGCCACTGTGCTGCCCACAGTGCATGACACACACTGACTGATATTAAGGAGGAGATTCCTTTGGCCGTGGTGCACTGTCGGACATCACTGTGATGTCCAGCTGCACGCACTGCCGGCCATTATAAGGCAAAAAGTGTGAGGACAAATGAATGGAGATTCCATCCTCAGCATCAGCGCCTGGTATCTCCGTGGACTGTTTTGGAGACACGTTGTGCTGAATTGAAACAGCCACAAGGTTTCTCCGGTAACAGTGACACATCCCCTCAAAGTTATTTTCTCAAAACTCTTCTCATTTACCCTTGTGTTCCATAGAGATGCAAGGAGAAAATGAGCAAAGATTCTATACCGTATTGGCCGGCAATGAGCGCAGCCGGACATTGCCTCTGCACCTCACAGCTAATGGATCCCCCCCCCCAAGAGTCAAGTAACATGATCATTTTGACCACACACATGGGTGGCCAAATCTAATGAGTTCTGGCAATTTGGGTCTCAAGGGATGTAGTCAGATCATGTCTAGTGACACCATGGTCGGTTAGCATAGCTGAAAGAAGACCACTCACATAATAATTTTCTTAAATTTTCATAAATTTTCTGCTCCCACAGATTATATTGCTAGGATCATTATCTGCCCATGTGGTAATTTCTTGGGCCATACATGCTACAATGTCAGCCACCTGTTACAAGGTGCGGCGGTGCTCAGCCAAAGGTCGAATGCCGTGTTGCTAGCGCTGCGTCCCGGCATTAGGGGCAGCCGGGCGCGTGCGCAAATCTGACACTTTAATTATATTATTAAGCAGCTCCTGAGGCTGATTACTCCTGCTGCCCTGCTCTGAAATCATTGGCCAGTCTCTGTAATTAAGGCAGGGAGGGCTTAGCCTCCCTGCCAGTTATAGCTCTCAGTTGCTTTGTACTAGCCTGCTACTGTGCTTTTGAACCTGTTGCTGTTTTGGATTTTCCTTGTATAACCCTTGGCTTCATTTATTGGACTTGATTCTTTCCTGTTGCCCTGACCTTTTGCTTCGGTTCTGGATTCTCCTTGTTCTCTGCCAGCCCTAACATCTTGCCTGACTCTGACCATTTTACCTGCTTCGGACCTAGACCTTGGCCTGTTTCCTGACCTTGCTAGATTCTACACAACGTTACTTTGCGTTACGGTACACCTGAACTATTCCGAGTATAAGACCTGGGGGCATCCAAGTACCTGTGAGCATACGAGCTCTACAGGAAAGGCGGCTGCTATAGGTAAAGACCTCTCCATCTGGTTCTACAGATTTTTGATAAGACCATTAGCCGTAACACCACCTGCCTGGTATCAGCTCCAGCTTTAGCGATTGAAGCTGATCTGAAATTGCTGCATTGTGAGCTCAAAATGATCTAATAAAACAGTGACCAGACTTCGGTCAGGTCAAAAACTGCTGGTGGCCAATGACAGCATAGAGAAGTGTGCAGGCATATTCTATCTTGATTACATGGAGCACCTACATTTTAGCCACTCTGCCCGATCCCTAAATGACAGCACCTGTCCAATTTTGATATCCATGAGTGTGGCTGAATTGACAACAAAATCATTTTATGCTCAACAATCGAATGAGATGACTAGGTCACCACAATAATGGCCACTAATGGGAAAAAATGGTGGAGAATTCCTTTAAAAGTTCCAATGTTTTATGTTAAATCATTTTGACTTGAAAAATGTGAATCGTCCAGTGAGTAGATTTCTAGCAGTCTTCAGAGGCATCAAAAAGTTCCAGTCAAATACCAATATATAGCGTGTTCCCCACTTACCTGGCCAAGATGTATCTCCTGCTCATGCAAGAGCAGCTGTTTTGTTTTTTCAACTTGATTGAGTCGATCTTCCTGTTCACTGGATTTATCCCACAGTTCCCGAGCTTCAGTTTGGAGACATTTAATCTTCTGTTGGAGTCTTGAGACTTCTCCTTCTTGGAAACTCAACTAATGTGAAAATAAAATGTCTTAATTGAGAAATAAAAGCAGATATTGATAGCTGTCAAAAGCCATAGTCTATTTTTTCTTAGTGAATTTCCCAATACTTAATTACTAACCACCTCTATCGCACCAGGACAATCCTTAATCCTCCAGATTAGGAAATATAACTATCTCTTGGTATTACATTCTTTATATTGGATCCACATCTAGAGGTAGGTGCACCCACGCAAATGGGACAATCTGAGAAACAAACTATAGAACACCTTATGTGTCTAAGGGGCACTCAAAGGATAAATAGATTGTTAAAATTATATAAAGACTTTATTGATATACATTAAAATAGTATGACTTTTATGACATTGGTTAGTAGTGAAATATTAAAAACAAGTGTATGACAAAATGACCCAGAAAATAATAACTGTGAAGATCGATAGACGAACTATCGAGACGCGCTGTTTCCCCAATAATACATTATAGTTCCAGAATGAATGCTAACTGTAAGGGAATTGTTATAAACTCCTCTTGTTGAGATGTATCACAAACAGGGTTGAGTCTAAAACCTCATAAGTACAAATCATAACAGGACATATATCCCTTATTAAGAATCCTATAGGATCGATATTCATTTGGGGAAAACACAGGATCCTCTTTAATAATAAGGACGTACATAATACCTATTCTTATTACCATTGTAATTTCTAAACCAATAAAAACTTTATACCTGAACACATCGCCAATATAATGAATTCTTAATAAGGGATATATGTCCTGTTATGATTTGTACTTATGAGGTTTTAGACTCAACCCTGTTTGTGATACAAGATTTGAGGGAGAAAGTCAACAGCCCTAACCTGTTGGTGCATGTTAGAAAGGAAGTTGTCGAATCAATACAAGGAGGTAGAATTGGTACACCAGTAGCTATTAATTAAAAAAGGGGTAGGCTGTGGCCAGCAGCGTTAAAGGCATTACTCTAGAAAAACAGAGCAGGCAAACTTCCTGTCGTCAATCATTTTTCATATTGGCCAGGGCTGTGTTTGTACTATGTTTAGCTCTAAAGCGTGATCAAAGGCTAGCCCTGCAGAAGCGAAGAGGGTATTGAAGGCTTGTAATGCCTCTTTATTGCTGTTGATAGTTACATTGTCAAAAATATTTTTTTTAAGGGGGAGCGCGTCCTGTAATATTACCAGTTGGAGACAACATGGAGTTCAAAGTGAAAAAAGTTGGACTTGGTTTCCCAGATTAGTTTTGTACAATAGTTTATAGCTGTTCTGAAAACTTATCAAGTCTTTTGAATTGTGGGATGTGCGTGGTATCTTTAATGTCTCCTATAAACACCACTCTCAAGCTTTTATGTAAGTTTTGACTAAGATTGAAGTAGTCATTTGAAAAGTTACTTCCTCTTAATGAGTGATTAACCTCATCACTGAGTAATTGATGGCCATGTAATGCATTGTGGGATTATACGTCTCTTGTTCTGGAGAAAATTGTATTATGTCTCCTAACTGCAATTTTAAGTGTTCACCTATTCTAGTTTTCATGAGCAGGTAGTGCAAACAACATATCTGCACAAAGGTGTAGGTAAATAAGTACCTACTTCCGTGAAGCAATTCATAAAATATCTCAGACAAATTTTCTTACCAGTGCGTAGGTGTAAAATGTATCTGGTAATTGTGGCATTCTGTGTACACAAAGGGCCTGAGTCATTAAGGAAAATAAGGCAAGAAAAAGGAGTAAATGTTCTCCGGGACAAACCATTTTACAATGGAAGGGGTGCAAATGAATTCATTATTTTGCATATAAGATAAATACTGGCTGTTTTTTCCTCTAGCACACGAATACTTGATAGCTTTATTTTTACACTGAAATGTAAAGTTGAACTAGGATATGCCCTACCCCGACTATAAATCTGTGCATACATTTTAACTTTACCTCTCCCTCCAATGCAACATGGTTTTGCCCAGATTCAAAGTTACTCCTTTTTTATGTTTTGCTCTCCTTAATGACTCAGGCCCAATGTCTGCATTTATAGCAACCATTAGGTAACAAATTCATAACAAATGATTAATTGTGTTTCAATTAATCAGTATGTCTCAGATAATCCATCCCAGAGAGATGTGTTACATATATCAGTAACAAGTTTTGCCATCTAGGTTCCCAAAGTAGCAGTTTCCAATGTTTATTAATGGTTTTCTTAAAAGCCCAAGAATCAGACCCAACTGTGGAAGAATTATTAAATAACAACAGTTAACTGCAGAAGAGTTATTTGTATACTTACTTGCAACTGTTCAACAATAAATATTGATTGCTCTTACCCAACATTTTAAAGTTATAATAAGTGAACATTAAAGTGCCATTAGGAGACAATATACGGGGCACAAGACAAGACAATTATAAACCCAACGTTTTCTCCTTGTGGGGCATAACGGGTGAGTACTGAGACCCTGACAGAAAAAGGTTTCTGCATTTACTGTTTGTATTACCCAAGTAGTGTTGATTGCTACAAATACAAGAAGAGAAGACTAGTCAGTCTGTAAGGATATGGGAACAACCCTACAATAAGCTTTACCCTGCATTGCATAGAGCACGAACAGAGCTTGAAACAGGGATAGTTGGCCATCTATACAGACACTTCATTTAAGATAGTGATCATTGTCTCCTCTTTGAAGCTCGTCCTCCCTTCTACAAAGGGAGACTGGTGCAAAGCTTAAATGAGGGCAGTAATATCTGCATGAAGAAGCCCTAAAGTGAACTAGTAACCTATTGTTCTGTAGGGAATTGAGAGTAAAATTAATTTGCATACATAAAGTAATGCATTAATTCATGGCTCAGGGCGCTTAGAAAGACAATGCAGTTTAATTGAAGCAAAAGTTTGATTTTTTTGATGAAAGGGTCTTTTTCAGTGGTTGCCTCCAATTGATACAACTCCTTTTAAGAGGCATATGTTTTCCACATAGCTAGAATTTAATATTCAAAGGGAAATTACAAATAAAATAAATAAAAGGAATGTAAAGTCCTAGAATACTGTGTTTGAATTCAGCTAGTATACTGCACACTGTGCTGCTTATGTTCCAAACATTTTGTTACTGCAACGTGCTGATCATAATTCAATAAGTCAGTGTTATAACACTCCAAACGAAAATATCGAGATTGTATAATTTTCATTAATATAATAGAAGGTTTCCAATAATAAGCATTGCCGTCCCATGGTGACAGCACATATTCATCATTTCGATTGTTACTATGCAACAAGGTCAGACTCTGCCTCTCACAGAGTTAAACCGACTTACTTATGTATACCCCAACTTCCTCCATTTAATTGAAAATTGTTTATTGTTGTACATTATGTGATGGGTAACAGACAGGTCAACAATGACTGAAAGCATTCCCCGAATTATTAAACCTTTACATCTTGAGGATTTCTCTATGTATAATTGCACTGCGTAAGAATGAAATGGTAGGAAAGAAACTGAACATTTCCATTTTACCAACATCTCTGGATACTGAAGAATGATCTGTTAACAGACATTTCAGTCTAAACTCTCAAAGTACTTACTTCTTCTTGAGAGCCAAAATATTTCTCCTGTGATGTTTTCAAGTCTGTTTTAAGTTGTAAAATGATTTGATCTCTGTTATTAACCTAAAAAAAAAAAAGAAAATAGCAAAATTAAACACAGATGGACAATGAGTGAGAGTTAAGACACCGGAATGAATAACTAACTTCATTCAAAACTAACTTGAGCAAGACAAGGCATTGTGCTCTCAACCTTTCTGTCTCATTTCATTCTCTCGCTGGTTCCTTTCAACATATGTTTCCTTAGCTATTCTACACAAAGGCCTTTACCAAGTTATATGGCTACAGACGTGTCTTTAAATAAAAGTGCCGCTGGATCTAAACCAGCCAAATTTAACCCCTACCTAGCGTAGCATAATCAGATCTTTCATCGCCACACTACAGAAATGTACAGATTTTAAAAAAGGCCCCTTATTAAATGGTATATATGGTACCATGGAATCCTACTGTATAATCATTCTCCTCCTCTTCCAGACCCAAATTCCATATTAAACCACCACAAGTTCTCCGCACCGAGAAAATCAGCTGCACCAACTTAGATAGGGGGATGTTCATAAACCAAGACTGATGTATATACAACAGTATTTAAAAGGTGTTGTAACCCATAGTAACCAATTACATTCTAACAATAATTTTACTACTACAGCTTAAAAAATTAAAGCAAGCATTTTGTAGGTTAATATGTGTTACAGAACCTTTCTTTGTATGGTGCAAAAAAAAGGTGTTTTAAACTTTATGCAAAATGTATTCCAGCTCAGACCCTACTGACATTTACCATAAATGTACAGTCTGGTGAACCAAGCTCCTACTGATCTTATTATCTTCAAATATATAGAGTAGTAAGGAGTAGTCTATTGTATCACACAACAATACGGAGTGACACAGGGCATCTAATGTGACACAATGTACCAAAGAACCGTATGTATATAAGTGGCTAAATGGGGCACATGGCCTTTTAGGTCAGAGAGGTGCAAAAATGAGTTCCCATCCCAGCACAATGAGCATCTTGTTGACAGGTGCGCCTCTACGTCATGCCAGAGCGGAAAATCTGGTTGCACTCAACAGCAGTGTCAAAGCACAAGGAAACACTACAAGTAGACATTCATAAATACAGCAGGCAGGACGCCGTGTAAATACGGTTTGCCTTTCTACATCATATATATCTATTTCTGTCTTTTTTCAAACGTAGTAAAGACTCCACAGACACACACACAAAAAAGCATGAAAAGAAAAATGAGTTACATGACTTTTAAAAAGTAATGACGCATACTTGGTTGTCATTTGTGAAGAGCAGAGGTTACAATAAAGCAAATGACATGCCTTGTTATATTCTCTAAACATGTAATTGACAAGAGGCACTCAAGGAGGAAGGAGGCTAAATGCAATGTAACACACGCACACACACCTCTTGTTGTGCAGTTTTATGTCTCTCTGTGACAACTGCCAGTTGTAGCTCCAGCCTCTTCCTTTCTTCACTCATCTTGGAAATATCCTGGGACTGTAGCATGATTTGCTCTGTCAGCTGAATATTTTCTTCCTTAAGTTTATGTAAAAGTTTCTCCCGGTGGAGCAGCTGGATGTAAAACAGATAAACGCAAGGTTCATTTCAAATATTGCTGTCCCATCTTCACATTATGTTCCTTAAAGTGGAGTTTAATCCTCTGTTGGAATTGCATCTAATTTGAGCAAAAAAGCTGCTTGTCTCTTGAATATTCACAACATGTCTATGCACATAGACTCAAACACATAGAATTCTCAACAGCTGTTTGCTTAGGTCATGGCTGTACGTCGCTTGTACAAAGGGAAAATATTTGTTTTGGGTTTATTTGTGAAAAGTTTCATTACCATTCAGAGCTGTCTGTTTTTTGTCCCATTCAGGTTCAAGTCTTGTAGTTCAGCTGTCATTGGCGACCCACTCCATATCCTGCCCAGTTTCCTTACTGTGCTGTGATTGATATTTGCATGTCCATGAAATAGCATATCATATGCAAGGGTTTTATGAATTGGCTTAAAGGTTAATTCATCTTAAAATCTAATTCTACCCCAGGCACAAAAAAATTATTTTGGGTCTAGTAACATAAAATAAAATGTATACATCTTTGCTGACAGTAATGTTATTCCCAATGCCTGTTTGTACTTTTATTATTTAAGTGAACTCAAAACTACATTTTTGCTTTTTATGTACATGGACATGGCTGGTAAGATAAAAAATAATTTACCCGCCTGTAAAAGTTTGTTATAGGTAAGTATCAATGGTTGTCTCTTCTCTTTATGCTGTTCCAACCATAGACCGCTATTGGAACAGTTTAAAATAAATTTGAACCCTTTATATGGTGTAACTGGTTGACTGATCACCCCAGCACTCCATTTATAGACAGAAGAGGGACTAACAAAACTGTCCCGTACTTAGATTAATATATCTCCTAAAAACCAGAAGCAACTTTAAGTGGCATCTTTAAAGAGGATGGATCTGTATCTGTAAATAAGTAAGTTATAGGCAGGATGTTTTTACTCTGTATTTCTCATTATGTAGATAATATATTGTTACTTATAACAAAAGTGGAGTTAACTTTAGACATTTACTTGGAAGATACTGGAACGGGACAATTAAAGAGCTAAGTACAAAACTGATCATTTTCACTTTACTATACTCATCAAATCCATTAGGTATCATTATTGTGACATCTGTAAAGGCCTTTGTGATCATGTTTCACCACTGCTGCACTGAAATACAGGAAATCTATTGTATATGATAGGGGAATGAGAATGGCTATGGATCACAGATGGAGTAAACTGACATATATTAACAAGTGTGGCAAACACTAAATAACAGTAACTATTCAAACACATATGCTTCATACTGGTTATTCACCAGTGTTGGTATCACTACCATAGCTTGTCATCCATTCAGCAAACTTCCACCATCCTGACTGCTTATCTCTACAAGTGCTTTTCCAAATACAGTCTAAAGCTGGGTACACACTTTCATCCAATTTTTGTGCAGATCACATGATAAACACCCGTTTGATAAAATATACCATTAGTGTGTAAGCTCAGACGATCATGTTTTATCGTACCAAACACATCGTATCAGATGATCTGGTTTTACAAACTAGAAAAATCACAATCAGCGATGGCACGATGGCAAGCTTTTATGGAAGTGTGTATGCACTCACGACCTGCAGCGTAAGCAGATCTCTATAGAGTGTGCAGATGGTTATGAGAGATGAAGAGCACAGATCTGAAGGTAAATCGTGTTGATGTGTACGCATCAATCTGAGTGCTCATTGGGACATCCAGTCATTGGTAGATCAGTACAGAAATCACATGTGCAGTAATTATCTGTAGCATGTAGCCAGCTTAAACTGTATTATTACCCACATCAGCCCAATGAGACGGGGAGTGCTCTATACCAAGCGACTACCTCTCTGCCTTAATTGCCAACATTTTGAAATGATTTCAGCAAACTTTGCTGCTAAACAGGTGTATCTAAGAAGACTACATGCACTACTATATAGATGGATCTCCATACACTAAAATCCTAACACATTCACTGAACTTGGGTATAAAATAATGTGTTGTCATTTTTAATGTATTAACTGCTAAAGACAGAACAGACAGTGAAAAATACCTAGAATATCATCGCTCCCAATTTTCCCGATTTAGGCAGGATATCCCGATTGAGGGCTGTGTCCTCCATCCCAACCAGGACAGCCTATCCTGATAAAGCCGAAATGCTGGGAGGTACTTTCCCAAATAAAATCTGTAATTTAAATATGCATTCATATTTCCTTAAATAGTAATAGCATACTTGCCTACTCTCCCGGAATTCCCGGGAGGCTCCCGAATTTCGGGGAGTCCTCATGGACTCCCAGAAGAGTAGGCAAAGCTCCCGCATTTGCTGAAATTCACGGCAGTGAATGGAGGGGGCGGGGCTTAATAGCGTCATTAATCGCCCCCTCCTACAACTTGTCACATGACTTCTCCCCCGGATCTCCCGGGGGGGAGAAATCTTAAAAGTTGCCATGTATGAGTAATCAACCTTTTCTAACTATACACTTACACTGTATTTAGCAGATGTGTAATCACCCTTCTGTGTGCATTGTATCATTGCTTAGATGAAATGATACGAAAATAAATAAGTCAAATCACAGCAGCTCTCTGCTTTAAAATAAAGTATTTTCTCAATGGTTATGTTCACATTATTCTAAACAGAAAAATATGTATTTTTGGCTGTTTGGAAACAGAAGGGAAGATTGTTTTTTGTTTTTTTTATATTTGGCACACACCATGGAGACATTACAGAAAAGGTAACAGAAACCATAAACAATCACAACAGGATCCCTAATTATAGATGTATATTTTAGGTTCTTACACTGCCAAGGAATAAGGAAATAAAAAGCAAAGGTTAATACAAAACAGGCAATTAAAATTGATTACCTCATCATAACATGCAGAGTACTGGTTTTGAGCTTTTAAAAGCTCCTTCTGTAGGGCCTCACGTTTGCTTTCTTTGTCGTGTATCTATGGAAAACAATTTGAGAAAATATTTGAATAGAAACAACTGCAATAGTGCTGATGACAACAGTTCTACCCTGAGCAGCGAAAGGTACTGCAGCTATACAGGGACGCCAAGCCTGTTATTTTCAGTGTCGTAGACGATATATATGAAATAACAGTTGCTCGAGGTGCAATTTCGCACAGTAATTTTTCATGATCTTTAAACACACTCAATGTCTTCAGTCCGCGGGCGCTGCAGCCATTGTGGCACTAAAATATATAGCACATGTTAAGTGAGTGGCTCCATGTTAATGGGGAGCTAGCATGAATGCACATCGGGGTGAATGAGGCGTTCATGAGACTTCAACATAGCTGCACCTTCTGCAGTATGAAGGGTTTCAATTTCATCATTTTCTAAACACAGAAAAATGTATCTCTCCAATTCAGAATATTGAATGTCTTATGGAAAGTGAAAGGTCATTTGTAACTGTCCAAACGATTGATGGAGTTAAGATACCTCCTTGACCTTCACCCTGCACTCATAAAAAACAGTTTCAGATGACAGAGCACAGGACAGGTTTTTTTTCCCTCTCCAGAAATGTCTGTTCTTATTCCCTTATTGCACTGTTGATTTGTTATCTAATATATTTCATAATTGTATGTCAACATTTAATTACTGTGTGTCTTTCCTCATTAAAAAGCTAACCGTCATCTAATACTGCTTAGCAACGCGTGCTGTTTACACTAATTCATGCAATTCTGTCTGCTCTATGCCATCGTTCTCCATCACGATCAGCGACATAATTGCTTTAGATTCCATTACAGTCAAGGTCACTGCCTGCAAAACTATATATTGCAATTACACATTAGTTAGAAGGAATGCGGGGAAGAAACACTCTGCCTTTGTGTACAATGGAAAAGGTAACACCTTGAAAACAACAGTACAGCAACAACATAAATGATACTAACGTAATGGCAGCAAGGTCATACATATACAGAATTACCCAGTACTGCATTAACAAGCAACATTATAGCACCCATGTTGCATGTATGTATGTATGTATGTATTGCACTAGATGAGGCGTTTACATAGGGACTGTAATGTGTTTTATGTGACTGCCCAATAAACGAACCTGGACATTTACTAAGACGGTGTAAAGCAAGAGATCCTAGGAAGAGTGTAGTGTGGGATATGGAGTGAGTACAAGGGCTGGTTGACTGGAGAAGCGGAGGACATGTGGACAGAGGTGACTGATAAGTGGGTGCCTTACTGATAGGTGTTTGAGATGCAATAGGCAAAGTTTAACACGAAAAGTGGTACGCTTAAAATGACGCGTAGCTTAAAATGACAATATTTGTCAGTGACATTATTACGGAAAAAGCCCTAAGTGAAGATTACCTCTAGACAAAGAACACTGGGTGCATGATGATAAAATGTTTTCAGTAATTTGGAAATTAGGTACATTAGGAGCAGTAGATTGACAAAATATTATCAATTCTGTTTTGGATAAGGTCAGTTCTTGCTTATCAATACAAGAGCCGAGCCAGAAGGCTATATAGACATTCAGTGATAAGAGATGGTATGGAGAGAGTGAGTTAAATAAATTAAAGATAAATTTGAATATCATCGCCAACAGAGGTGATACTGAAAGACATGAGATTATCGGCTGACTGAGTATGTGTATATGGTAAATATTAGGGGGCTTGAAGATAACACAGCCTTGCACATATATATACAATACAGAATGGTGAAGGAGAGGACATCACATCATAGGGAGATGCTAAGGCCCCATTTCCAGTTCATTCCAGAATTAATGAAGTGCAGGGCTCTTTGTTAAAGTATGTCCAATCTACCAAGGGACATTGCTGGGATATAAATTCAGCATAGACAAAAAGGGAAAGGAACATAAACTAGCATAGCTGTCCCTTGGCCTCTGTAGTCCAGCAGTTTAAACTGAAGAAATTACCTAGAAGATCATTTAGAGTTAGGAACAGTTCCAGATAAAAGGTGCCAATTTGAACCTGGACAAACCATATTGTGAAGTAAGAGATGAAAATGCATTACTTTGCGTGCAGGGCAAATACTACCTACCAAGATAGTAGGCAAAATTACACCTTCTAGTTGGATATTCTACTAACTCTACAAGAGGCCCTTAATGTGCAATCTAAAAATGAGATACAATTCAACTAGTATTCCACTATACTTAACTTTTATAACATAGTCAATATGATAACTTATTATTTGACGTTTAAAGGCTAGTTCACATCTGTTAACTTTCTGTACGGTCATTATGTGTTTTTGAAGATAAAAAAAATCCAACACCCAGGACTCTGTGTCACTATTCACATCTCTGCTGCATGCAAAAATGCTTTTGATACTTTTTTATTGTGTTCATTTAAAAAACACCACAGGCAAACATGTGAATGAGCCCTTAAAGGCACCAGTGTGGCTTTAAGTGGGGAAGGATGGTGTGCCATAATCTCCAAATGAATAGTGGAATACAAATGGACGGTGAATTATAAAAATAGACAGAATCTGTAGACTACAAAAGACACTTCCTCTGTGGCAAAGGCATATACAAAATGTACTTATTTTCAAATTTAAAAGCACTTTCTTTAAAAAAAAAAACAGCACGGTGATACAATATATTAAAGCGGTTGCTCAAAAACTAAACTTCACCCCACATATACCATGTTGGAGAGCCCAGTTACATGAAGCGGAGAACAGAGAGCTCTTCCCTGGAGGGCTACTGTAGAAATATAAATGGTTTATTTCCCCTGCTTCAACACAAATGTGCACTATGAAGTGCTCTGCAGGATTCCAGATCAGGTAAATGGGGATTACTGGGGATATCTATTTGCTATACGTAGGGTATCTGATAGATTAACAAAGACCATATAGATTCCTGAGAATCTAGACTATGTAAAATAATGCCGTTCTTTATTAGAGACATAATGAAAGTTATTTGCTTTCCACCCCATTTCCCCCTAGATAAACATGGGACAACTAAGGAGCAGTTTAATTTAAAAGATCCCAGCATGAACTAAAATTCAGTTTGTTAGTTTTTTATTACACATCTTCTGCTTTAAAATAGTCTGTTATCAATATTACTAAAATTAAAAATTACAGTTAATATTTATCGATTTGACTAATTTAGAATCACTAAGGCTCATATTTGAGCCGAGAGAGTGTAAAACTGCAGAGCAAATTCTATTATGTGACGTCACCTGAATACTTCTGCACAATTAAACCCGATACTACGGGAAAGCAGATAGCGTTAGAGACCAATGAGAGGAATGGGACAGTTGCGATCCTTACTAAACGCAAATTAGGCACACAACTGTACCTACTTGCAATGAAGATTAAAACAACTTTAAATTTTTCAGGATGGGATTATTTAAATGAGATAAAGGGATTTAAATGAGATAAAGGGTGGAGATGTTGCATTTACAGTGGCAATCCTTGCTCTGTAGCTAGGCTTGAAGTCTTTTTCGCATGGCAAAAGGACCTATTCTACAGAACCTTGTAGGCGTCAAGCATTGCAGAAGCAACGTTTTTATAAGATCAAGATCCGCAGTGTGTGCAAGTTGAATGAGTGTAAGACAAGTCTCCCAACTTTGTGGAAATGGCAAAATGCGTGCAAGCGGTTGCTGTGGCACGTACCAAATAAGGGAGTGTGCCCACGCACCACCGGCACATGTCCAGCGTACCTCACAGCAATGGGCAGCCTCCAGCCTCCTTCAATGTAGAGCAGTAGTGAATGGGACATACTTACCACTTTCTGGTCAGAGGAATTCTCCGCTGGAATGAGACATCAAAATCAAGACTGTCTCACCAAAATCAGGACAGTTGGGAGGTATGCTGTAAGAGCACCTAGGTCACATTTTGGATATCTTGAGCTCCATTTACTGATACATCCTAGATCAGGCTATCTTGGGCATACGCAATAATCATTTATTTACTGGTAATATTATTAGTACATGTTTACAGCATAGTGAAAAGTGACCTCTTTTCACTGAAAAAATCTCTTGAGATCACCAGAGAAATCGCATTAGCTTGTAACAATGGAACAGTCAATATGGAGACTTGTGTAAAAAGTTATGCACACAACATAATTTAAACACAATGTTGATGATAGTGAGGATTATTTACTAACATTTTGCCAACATTCACTAAACAACAGCAAATAATCAGTAATCAGCTTTATCTAGTTCAGGTCAGACAATAAAAGGAAATGTCTGGTTGGCTGTTATGGTTTAGTGCAAATGTAACAGTAGTAAACAACCCTTAAGGTCCCATTACTAGGTGTTTGTCTTTTTTCAATTTAAGAAGAAATATATACAGTAATAATAGTAATGATTGGCTGACATAAAGCTGCTTTCTTATTACCTGAATGTAAAGAACACTGTCCATTTCTACATGTATCACATCTCAGTATGACTATACTTTGACTTGAGACAAATTTCTTGACTTTCTTCCATTTCCCTGATTCTCCTTCACGTGCTTTCACCTCACACCGTTTGACTGTCCCTTTCTCCTACTCCCTTAGATTTTTCTACCCCTGAGAACACAGCTCTCTAAAACATGTGAGTCAGCCCATGCCAGAATTTTAAGGTGTGTCATGCTATATTGGTGCCTTATAAATAAATTATTCAGTAATATATGCGTGAGGTGCATAAACACTGTGTAATTGAAGCTTAATTAATAACACTATCCCAAAAAGGTTCTATAATTTAATACAAGTATGAAAATATAACAAATGGCATAGTGACCTACCTTTTCAGCCTCCCCTCGGGGACATCCTGGAAGGTAGGTTCAAAGGGTAAGTGCAGGGGGCATGGTAGTGTGTATGTTGGCGCTATATAAATAAACTTAAATAATGATGATATCTAAAAGATTATTACCCTTTATTATTTGTAAGGCCGGCTAAACACTACAGTGCTTTCAGACAATTAACGGGCCAATCAGACGAATTGCTACATAGCCGGAGTGATAGGAGAGACTATTAGCTCGCTACTGGATGCTAGAACAAACTATTGGGTGGTATGGAATGAGGGAATAGGGGGCAGATCTCTGCTACATGGTTAGAGACAATGTTTTGACATGAAATAAGTGTGCCACCATGTGTCTGCAGAGTACAGGGGTCACATACCATCCTGCATTTCCTCGGCATCTCATAGTGGGTGCCTGTCTTTGAACTGCTAACTAGCAAATGGACGGCTTTTAGTAAGATAAGTACCATTGCCCCCCCATGGTCACAGCAATTACCCTCTTCCTGCGGCTTAGCCTGGACGCTGCCAGGTCTAGAAAATCTTCAGGGCTAGGTGCCAGGATGCAGGCGTTAATGGTTATGACAGATGAAGAGCACAGATCTGATGGAAATTGTGTATAGGAGTGGTTCCCAAACTGTGCGCCTATGCTCCCTGGGGTGCCTCGGCGATCTCACAGGGGTGCCTCGGCCAGGACCAGTGGTAAGCAAGGCGGGGGACTACTTGGTAATAATTCTGGCTTAGGGGTGCCTTGAAAAAATTATGGAGACCCTAAGGGTGGCTTGAACTGAAAAAGTTTGGGATCCACTGGTGTATAGTATGTACACATGAATCAGCATGCTGATAGGGGCTTTTTTTCCCCCCTGTCGTTGGTAAATCGGTAATCGTTAGAATTTTCCTGTAATGCGTACATAGCCTAAGCAATACAGGCACCGGAAACAGCCTTAATCCTGTTTCCACCCAAATTAATACACAAAATACAGACCTGGACTGGTGATCACCTAGCATTAATGACATGCATTGGTAGGTGAACCAGGAAAATATTTATTTGTTAAATTTAAAAATGTTAAAAAAGAGTTTTAAAGCAACAATAACAGAAATCAAACAGTAGTTTTTCCACAAATCACTTAGGTGATTTACAATGTTATTCTGTATAGTTTTTAGTACAGGTAGTGCGGCCACTTACTACCGCTAGAGAGCAAGTCTGATTCCTCTAAACTGAACCCACATCTCCCCTACAACGGAAAAGTAGCATCGCTGCCTATATAATAAGCACTTTCTAGAAACCATTCGAAGAAGCATTTAAATTAATGATCTTAAAGTGGATTTACAGCACACTGAATTACTACAACCAAGCAGTAAAACAGTCATCCCCTTGTCCGAACAGCTTAGAGCCCCCAAAAGAAGAGACTTGAATTAAACAGAATAGTGGGAGTGAAGGAGTGAAAATGGCCACTGTTGTTAATGTGCTTGGCAGCCGCTCTCTAGCTCTTTAAAGCAGAATGAAGAAAGATCATTGCCTATCATTCCGCTAATCCCTATTTTATTTCAACATTTCAAAATCTGAGAATGTTTATCCAACTGTATGTCATTTAGAACTTCAGATATTAATACAATGAAATCTCTACGTTGGTATTCCTGTCTAAAACTGGCAGCGGCAACTGCTATAAAGCAAATTGAATGTCAGTGATAATTAACACTGACAGAGAAGGAAACACAGAAAAAGTAAACAGTGGTTAAATTGTGTTTTTTTGCACAATACATTAAAGTTGCTAAGTGCTGAGGACACCTTCTCCTGTTCTACTCTAGTCGAAATGATGTATTTCCAAGAAAATGCTACTGAGAGAGAGTTAAGCATCAGGAAACCATTAGATGGCAGTTTTCAGTAGTTTCAATCCCACAATTTGATTTTTAAATGATGAAACATAAAATAAATGAAATGACTTTGCGCAAACATATACGTGGAATAAATTATTTCAAATGAAAGCATGGAAGTTATTTGTTCAGCTGCTCCAGTGGTTGGAAGGTTAAGAACAAAAGCTATTATTGTTCGGTGTATTTTTTAGCAGGAAATAGACAGTGGCAAAGATACAGAAGTTCAACACATGAGATCAGAGACACAGTTTTCATAGCAGACTCGAAACAGATGTTGGAAAGACGTGTGATCTTTACAGAAACTATTAGTTATGTTTTCTTTTGAAAGTGTAGCACGTTAACAGAAGCGTGTACCTGGTTAACCACTTCACCGTTTTCAAGACCTGGCCGTGTTAAAGGGTTAAGCAGCCTTGTACAGCAAATAAACATAAAACGAGTAGAAGAAAATGGAAAGTAGAAAAGATATTTGGACAACACGCCCTGCTTACTCAACACGAAAAGTACAGGCATTTATGAAATTCTATCATTTAATTATAGCCTGCACATTTCTTAAAACACGTTTTTCCATTATACATAATAATTTGCTTGAACCACTAGCCCAGTAATTACAGCAATTCCATCCAAAATTAAATTTTGAAACTATTTTGAAGACTTTATAAATAATGATGTCTAAGCCTGTGTTTTTTTTTAATTGCGCCTTTCATTAAATGACCTTATTGTAACATAGGTGGGTTACAAAGAAAATTCACTTTATGAAAAAGATTCCATTGGATACAGTTATTAACCCACTGACTAAAAAGAACAAGAAAAAAATCCCCACAGGCAGGACTAAGAAACAATTAGGAAATTCTCTGTCAAGATTCATAAGACAGAGTCCACAAGACAAACTCAACCAGTGCAATTAATGTACAGTTCTGTAACATGAACGTGCAATGATATCTCATGCATGCCGTGAACACCAAAGGATTCAAACCGTGGCTTAAGCTTTTATACAAATATTACTTTCATCTGTACTAGCATTCCATTTTCATTTTAGCAACTATTTATTAAAACCAAAGAAGAAGAAGGGTCTTAAAAGCATTACTAAAAATGACATTACATCACCAAGAAAGCACTGGCCTTTACCATCAACGATCTCCTCGTCATGAAATATAAGTAAGCACTTTCATTAAGAAAGGGAGTCTTCCTCATTAGACTGGTGTTGATATAAATACCAGACTTGACCTTGTTGAGCAAGATGGTGGAACTCATGTCACTAAGTATTAACCTTACAGAGACATTATGCCTTTCGATACAGACTTCCATTTAGCTTAAGACACCATCCACTGCCAATTAAAGCCTCCAGCTGACAACAGTCATGTTAAAATTACAGACAGTGAGCATCAAATAGGATTCACCACATCTATAGTAAGTTCCTGCAGATGCGCAACCTAAAAAAGAGTACACAGTATATCTGCAAATAAATTTAGCAAAGACCAACAACCAACATTAGACTGTTATGCATACCAACTGATCAGATTTTCAAAGGACATTCCCCATTTGGGGGTACTATCCCACCATCCCGATAAATGGCATTTTTTCAGGAAAGGAAGTTTGGAGGTATGCCCAACTGCCTCTGGTCTACATAACAATTCAAGGGTGTTTTTCGGGGGAGAGGATGGGGTTGTTGGCAGCCTAGCGCTTCTGAAGCCCTAGGCATGCACCACCTCCATACAGTGCAGTCACGCCACAAAATTGCCCTTATTCCAGAGGAGGCTAATGTTGGGAGGTCTGGATACAATAATCCAGAATTTACACTAATAGTGAAAATAAGACAAGAAATGGTCAGAAGCAGCAAGCTACATGAACAAACCTTATATATTTTGTTTTACAGTTATTTGAAGATATCATTGCAGAGTCTGCAGACGGAGGAATTAATTTACTAATGCACAGAATGTCTGTCAGTGGAGCCTCACCTGTCCTGCAAAGCTGTACAGAAAGAAGTGAATAGGAGGAACATGAAATTTAGATGACTGGGGAGAACTTTAACTTTTCAAATCCAATTATTGACCACATCTTATTGCATTCAACTGCACAATATCTCTAAAACATGCCTTTTTTGTCACATGCACCAAGGTCTTAGTTCATGAACCAAGATCTCAGCTTGAGTAAATTCACTCTCTGTAAACTGTCTGTTCCCTCCACAGACTGTTCCCATTATGAATACTACTGCCAGGATTACTTACATCAAACACTCAACATCAGCTTCCCTCCCTGAAAATCCCTGCACTGTCTCCAGATTCCAATTCAAAGTATTTCCTTAAAGCTATCCACAATTTCACCCCATTCTACATTTGAAATCTCATCATAAAAGTACTTGCCCAAACACCCACTATATCCCTTCAATCTACCCTCTAATCCCTTGTTTTTCACCATGTCTCCTCACGTCCTGCTTTCATCCCTGCACCTAATCCAACCCAACCCCATGCACCAGCAACCCTGAAAATCTCATCCATACCTCCCCACTTCCCTCTACTGTGCTCTCTGGAACTCCAGATCCATCCTCAAAAAACTGCCCTCCATCCACGACCTCTTCATTTCCAACTCTCTTAACCTACTTGCCATCACTGAAGCTTGGCTGTCCTCCATGAACACTGCTTCTCTTGCTGCTCTCTCCCATGGGGGCCTGTCTTTCACCCTCTCTGCCACACCAGAAGACAATCCAGGAAGTGGGTTTGGCATCCTCTTATCCCTCAATTGTAACTTTTGAGTCATTTCCCCTGAACTCTCACTCCATCAACTTAGGTGATTTCAACATCCTCATTGACAAGCCCACCGACCCAACTTCCATCAAACTTCTTGCCCTTTCTTCCTCCTTTGGCCTCTCACAGTGTATCTTATCCCCAACCCACTGTCTACTCCTTAGAACTCATCTTCTCCCATCAATGTGCTCTTTCTGACTTCCCTAACTCTTCCTTCCCACTCTCTGACCACCAACTCCTGCTCATATTAGCACGTACTAGACGGAATCTAGATGCTCTTGAACCTGCTATTTTCTCCTTCTCTTTCAAAACTCTCTATTCCCCCATGGATCATGCTCTCCTGTTGCTCACCCTTCACACATTTGGCCTCTCTGGCTTTGTCCTTTCATGGTTCACCTCCTACCTCGCCAATCACTCCTTCTATTTCCACCGCAGGCTCCACCTCCCCCCATCCATCCTTTCAGTAGGAGACCCAAAGGGTTCTGTTGTTGGTCCTCATCTCTTTTCTCTTTACACCAGCTCCCTGGGTGAACTCACTTCCTTCAGCCTCCAGTACCATCTCTATGCCGGTGACACTCAACTATACCTCTCATCTCCTGATCTTTCCCCTTCCCTTCACTCTCTGGTGTCTCCTCCTGGATGGCTTCACGATTTCTCAAACTTAATATAGCCAAAACAGAACTCACTGTCTTTCCTCCATCTAGATACTCCTCCCCACTTAACCTCTCTATAACTGTTAACAATACCACTATCTCTGTTCCCCAACTTCACTGGCTGGGTGTCACTCTCAACTCCTCTGATTTGCCCTACACATTCAATCTCTTACCCAATCCCGTGGCTTCCAGCAACGCAATATCGCTTGCATTCAGCCCTTCCTCTCCCTGGATGACTCCAAAACTCTTATCCACTCACTGATCATTTCTCATCTTGATTACTGCAACCTTCTACTTACTGGACTACCCCGTTCCCATCTCACTCCCTTTCAATCTATACTAATTGCTGCTGCTAGACTTATCTTCTTCTCATCTACATCCCATCTCTTCCCTCTCTGCCTAGTCTTACACTGGCTCCCTTTCCCATACAGAATCCTCTTCAAACTCCTTACCTCACATACAAAGCCCTCGCCCACTCCATTGCTCCCTACATCTCCAACCTCCTCTCCGTATACACTCCCTCCCGTCCTCTGCGATTGGTCTATGACCATCGAATTTCCTTCGCTCTAAACATCTCCCTCCTGAATCCAAAATTTCTCCGGGCTACCCACCCCCACACACATTCGAACAATCTCCCTCGTTCTCTTAGACTATCCCCTGTGCAGCTTCAATCGGCATTAAAAACCGTCCTATCCTTAAAAGCATACTAGCCATCCGCTTAACCATTTCACCAACTTTGGTTACCTCACCCTCCATCTCTTCCATTTGTTCCTCTTGCCCCAGATCCCCTTCACCGGCTCACCCCTTGAGTCTACTGTCTGTCAGTCCTTCCATTTACTTTGTAAGCTCTTATGAGTAGGGCTCTTTTACCTTCTGTTTCACTACCTATAGCTTTTGCTCCAGCTACTCTGTCCACCTGCTCCTTGGACTCTCTGTCCCTTGACTACACTCCTACTTATCTTTGTACCTCTTTTGGTGTCTCCTAACCTATTAGCTGTGTCCACACAGGCACTTGAGCAAAGCACCCAATATATGCTGTGTCAATTAAAGGTGTATGTTTCTGGGGCTGTACTGATTGCATGCAAGGAACTATAAGAACATTGTTTTCCTTTTCCCCCTAAGCAATATATATGTTTGTGTCAGTGTAAAAATCAGCTAAATAAGAATATATTCAGAAAAAATGTGAATGATTTAGCATGTGAATGCTACATTTGGAAAATGAAAGATTGCTGTAACTGGAGCAGCTTCCCTACAAAACATTGTGAAATGGATGCACATTATGCCCTTTCGTGGTATCCAATGAGTTGTGAATACATCTCAATAGGAAGGGTGAGATCTTGCAAATCTCAAATTATAGCTTTTCAATGACAGCAACTATTTCCAGAAGTATCAGAAAGATTTACAAGCTTCATAGACAATTTACTGCGTAATTTTAGCTTTCAAACAGACTATGTAATTTTGTTCCCAATCCACATGTAAATGCACTGCTTACACAGAGTTAAAGACAGAACAACTCTGCCGTTATGCTCTTAAAATGATTGCAGTATTAATAAATGTAAAGGCAAATAATCTTTAAATGTTATTACAAGATGATTATTTTAAGAAAAAAAAAATCATCTATTATATATATTGTGTTATATTGAAATTGCTATTACAAAATAATTTCCCATCTCTCATGCTATGACGCAAGCATGGTATAAACATGGCAAGTAAAGAGATATACAGTAGTACAGAAATTGCTGTAAATTTTGACAAATGGAAAAATATGACAGCTGGAACATCTGGATAACTAACTAAACAGTAAGGGTCATTTACAGACCGGAACAAATGCCAGGGCACATTCTGTGGTATATACAACGGCGTACACTCCAGTTTAAACATTATGGTGTTGTTCTGTGCTCTGCTAACCTAACGGTTTGGACCATTGCTTTTATTAACTGGAACATTTCCTACATTCTTTAAAAAACAAAAAATTATTGAATTCACCTTTTTTATATTTTATTGCCAATAATGCAAAGTCCAAAATCACAACAACAAAGAAAGAAAAGAACAAACAAACATACATAAAACAAACATGAGATAAATATAGCAGAGATCACCCAGTACCCAAGTTGGGTACAACATTATAATTAAGATTCTCACAATGTGACATTGCAAAAAATACACATCAATAGATAACAGTTTACAGAATCCAATACAGGATAATGTTTACAACTTAAAGCTTAATGTAAGATACTTATGATGTAGACATGCAAGTACAGGAAATTTAGTTGAGTAAACTATTACAGAGTAGACTCATCTGCATATTTCCAGAAGTTAGTATACACAAAATAGTCACACTGGGAGCCTATAGTATAGTTTTATCATCTGTATAAGATTTTGTTCATGTTCTCCTTTATTTTTACACATACTGAACTACTGGCTGTAGTGCCAGTAATCACCGCCCAGTTCTCATTGGCTAGTGCCTGATTGGCCTACCATTTTCATTTGTGCAGGTTTTATCTTGCAGTGCTTGATACAGTTAGTTCCAGATACAGGTTTGAGACCTTTTGAATAAGCCCAGCAGAAGCAGAGAGAAAAGACCGAAGTCACTGAAATCTAATACCACTTAGAAACCAAAGGATGTTGTGTTCGGTCATGAAGGAAAGTCCATATTATTCTAAAGTGGGATTAATGGCTGGGGTCTGGTGCTAAAGTATCATTTGCATGTATAATCCCAAATTGATAGGGACAGAGAGATGACTGGATGGGATTTTATACTTGTAGGTCACTGTTGACTAAGGAGTCAGAGGAGAGAGGAAAAATCCGAAATCTTCAATACTGGGTCACACCTTGGTGGATAATGGAGCATTCCATTGCAAATATTGTGAAAAATAATTGCTAGGCAATTTTTTTGCAAAGTCTGAGACACAAAAGAGGACTATTCAAAAATAAATAAATTTGAATGATCCTGCTATAGCAACTGGAACACCCCTCCCCCCAACAGAAATGGAAAATTTGTATTTAATGTTGTATCATTTGTTTTTGTGTTTGTCTGCAAAAGTTAAATCCAGTAATCAAGCAGATATGGGATGCATAGCCATTGTAACAGAAGTGTCTCTTCATAGCAGCACTGGAGATGAATAGGGTCAGTATATTAGAACATACTGTATAAGTACATGAGGGGTTTAAAGGTTCTTAATGGAAGTATACTATAGAAGAAGTTATAGTGAGGAACAACATTAGAACATTTTTATTTAGAGGGTAGAAGATGTCTGGGACAAAGGTTTATGTTATTTATATTCGTTAAACAATACTAAAGATGGTGCAGCTGGTAAAAAGATACATATTTTACTACCATGTGGGGTAAGAGCTGGGGACTAATGTAGGGATCAATGTAGGGATTAATCTAACACTATGGGGCGTATTCAATTGTTAACGCTCACAATTGAATACGCCCTAATGTTTTGTTTTTTTTATTCTAATTGACCACTATTTTTAAAGACTATTACATACCTGGAAAGATAAGCCCGCTGAATGTATACATATTATTTTGATGGTGACTGTATTTTTTAAATTCTACTATGTCTCCAATCTGGAGGTAGTGGATTCATGGAATCTTGTCTAAGCAGTTGTGTAAGCATCCTATGCATAGGAAGGCAATGTCAGACTTTCAAACCACAACACAATTATTTGTATTGCTTACAACCACAAGCCACAAACCCTCAGATTCATACTCTCTTCTCTACTCCAAGCTTCAATAGAGTTTTCCCAATGGGATTGTTTTCATCCAGAACAGAAATTTAAAAATGCAATCTTTAAAGTCACAAATTTCAAGAGGCGCTGATAAATTAAAATGACAAAGAACGTATTGAATTCTTGGAATAATAGCTGGCATGTGTGAGACAAATGAACCTGTACTTGTTCTTAGGGTTGTACATTTATCTCCTTAGATAAAAACATGGACCTTTTTACCAACCATTTCCTTGACAGTTTTGTGTATTTTATATGCCTTTATTTCCTACCTATCCCAGAAACTATGTTACTCTAGATTACTGATTGCATAATTGAATTAATTAATAAATGGAATATTTAGGTTAGATCTCAATTCTGCTGTTACAAAAACATGTTTATGTATACCAGGAGCAGGAGAATGTGTTTCCATAGCTTAACTAATGAAATAAAAAATGAGGTATCTTCTGCTTTCTAGTCATCTTGATAAAACCACTGGGTAAAAAAAAGCATTATGATACATTGTGCAGCCTTGTATGCTACAGATGTCTGTTTACCACAATAACCTCTTTTAATAATCTGATTTGTTTTTATTTATTTGTCAGAGAAAGTATTTTTATCATTGTAGAATTGTTTGATCTGAATACAAACAACATGGTATGATCCACTTAAAGAGATCACCAAGGTTGGTATGATCCACTTAAAGAGATCACCAAGGTTGTGAAGGTGATGTTAGAATTCACTCTTTACATATAAAACAACAAGGCTCTTACAGATGGAGCACATTTTGTTGGCTGAACCAACAGTCTTGATAATGTAGTCCACCAATTCTTGGATAAAAATAACATGACTAAAGCACGGGGCACAGAATGCATGAATTCTTATAAATTTTGCTTAAGGCCACAGTGCCTTTCCATTATAGTGTGAAGGACAGTGATAGGCCACCTGGAGGAACGCAGAGGCCGCATGTGCGGCCCTCGAAACTTCAAAAGGGCCACACGTTACTCTTAATAGCCCAACTCGACACCTCCGTTCTGCACAAGATCTGCGGTCTCTCTTCCACTCTCATCACATCCTTCCATTTTCGGTTACAGGACTTTTTTTGGGCTGCACCCACTTTGTGGAATTCCCTCCCACGCACAGTAAGACTTTCCTCTAGTCTTCAAACCTTCAAACGTTCTTTGAAACCCCAGCTCTTCAGACAAGCTTATGATATTCCTCAACCACATCTTAATCTCCCTTGGTTACAATATTACCACCCTCTACACAGCTAACACAAGACAACAACCCTCTGACCAACATTGCTGTGTGACTGATCACACAGCCCACTCAATACTTTTACTTTTGCATTCTAGCTGGTCCAGTGTGCAATATGATGTAGCACGTGCCCTTGTGTTTCAAACTCCCATTGTCCTATAGATTGTAAGCTTGCGAGCAGGGCCCTCTTACCTCTCCTGTCTGTATGTATTACCCAGTATTGTCTTATTAATGTTTGTTCCCAATTGTAAAGCGCTACGGAATTTGCTCGCCCTATATAAATAAATGTTGATGATGATGAAGTTAAAACAATACATTTATTTAAATAAAGATATATCTATCTGTAATAACATATTAGCAAGCATTTTAAATAGGTGTTACAAGATATAACATACAAACAGGACAACAAAGTAAACAAATGCTTGGGAGGTGAGGGCTTGGAGGGCCGCATGCGGCCCTAGGACCGTCTGTTTAAGAAACACAGGGGGTGGGGGTCCGTGCTCCCTTTATATGTGATGTATGTTGAGAATTGCTACCTGGGGGAATACGATAGGTTGATAGGATAGGGCCGTCTGTTGCCCATTAATGGTGTAGGAGATCGGAATATTTTAACCCACATTTGGTTAGGAAAATGGAATTGTAAATCTGTATCACCTTAAATGTGGGCAGTGATGGGTTAAATAAGCACCTAAAAATTCACCATGATAGCTGGTTTCAAATACAATCTTCCCTACTCAAAAACATGAATTTATGAAGGAAACTGTTGGGATTTGATACATTTTAACAACCCAGAGGAGTCTAGAAAAGAATTTATATTATACAGTCCTAATAATTCTCTTTGATGTGCAGTGTAATATGCAAGCACCTTCTTATGTTTGCCTCACATGGGTGTACACTTCCCATGCATACCAGAGCAGTCTTGCTACGGTAGATAAAAAATATATATTAATCTAGTTAACGCAGGTATTGCAGCTGAGAGTTGTGATGCCGTCAATTTTATTCCCCATCTGAACAGAAGCAGAAGAATCAGCAACGAAAAATAAGAACATCAAGGGTTCTTTTTTTAAATTATAGTCCGACAAATGAAAATGATTTTTATAAGGTAACATCTGTTTTTCTGAAACCAATTTAAGTGCAATTATGGTAACTATCTACTCAAAAGACATAGCAAAGAGCAGATCTAATTTGTTGTAAATTGAAGAAACTCATCGCCCCCCTGGCAGCAGCAGTGTGTAAAAAGTTCTTGGTAAGGGGGGTCATGGAAAGATCACATGCAACAGAGGTTTTGTATCACATCTCCAAATTACTCAGAGGCACTGTAGTCTTGAAAATTAAACTAAACTTCCCTAATTCCAAGAAATAACACTGCAGTGAAAATTGGTTGTATGACTTTGAAAGAAAAATATTCTTTCATCTAAAAAAAAAAATGTCCTGTGAGTGAAGAGAAGAATCCAAGAACCAAAGATACAATGATGCACACTGTGTATTCGTCATTTTCATTAATACCCTGTTAATAATTGTAGTGTGCAGCCAACATAATTTCGGTGAACTGACTAACCAATAGGGTGCCATGTCCATGACAAAAGTAACTAATCAGTACAAACCAAATCAAAGCAAAAATGCATCAGTATTTGCAAAACATGACTTAGAAAACACCTCTTAAGTAGTTACACCAATCAGAACCCATCTAAGTTTTAGGGAGTAGATATACATTTCCTTCTATTATTGTTCGGTAGGACACTAAAAGGAATGTTAAAAATAAAATAAAAGTTGTTATAACCTGGAAAGGCTGGATAATTGTTTTTTTTAATGAACAGACTACAAAGTGCAGTATTTAAAATGGAATTACTGTCCAATGAACATATATATTTTAAAGTGGTATAACAACAGGGCAGCAGTCTCTGCAGCAGCGGTGGGGCCCAGTGGCAGAGGGGTCACGTGTATAGGTTGAACTCACATTTCCCTTTCCTTCAACAGTTGTTCCCATCTTCCATGATCCCAACAGCCTACCTCCCAACTGTTCAAAGTTTGGCAGGACAGCCCAAAAAGGAGACTTCATAAGGAGCGGAGTTTAATCTCTTTGCCGCTGAGGATTATTTCATCCTGTGCTGAACACTTTTTGTGCTCATCACATATTTAATACCTGCTGCTCAAAAATGATCAGCAGACAATAAATAAACAGGGGTAACATTATTTGAAAGAGATGACTTCCCTTTTTCAAACAAGGGTACCCACAGAGCTTTCTAAGTGCCACGGATGGGGAGGTAGAGGCTCTAAAAGAGCCTCCCCTATGCCAGGCATTTCTCATAGACCTTAATAGACTGTGCGCATGCTCACACACGTCTCTGATGGAAGAAAGTGACAGTGGGAAGTGATCTGTGGTTTTACTAAGCCCTAAAATAGATGAGTGGGACTTGTTCTAGCACTTATGGGGGTCATGTAGAGGTCGAGTCCCACTCGTCGTTAGCACTAAATGGGTAGATTGTCCCGATTCTGCAAGTCTCAATGCTGAGAGTGATGCAGTGGGCAGTTGACTCTTTATATTGGATAAGGAGATTACTTTTATGACGTAAAACAGAAAATGGATTTTGTATTGCAGAAAAGGTGTGATAAGGACGGTTTCAATTTACTGGACCCTTGTTATCTAGTACAGTACAAGCATGTTGTGCTTTTCATTTGACTGCTAGAAAATACAAATTAAAGCATATCCCAAGACCTAAATAAAACAAAATGCTAAACAAAACACATTGTCAGGTTATTCCAGGATAGTTCTACAAGGATCCATTGCTAAATTATATTCCAGAACAACACCCAGGGTATATTAGCGATATGCTTATAACTGTGTAACTTCAATTGCTAATTATTTGTTTCTTGTTCATATCCTCTTTCTGCAAATACCAGTTAACAGCTAGCGGTCCCTCTGCCATGCAACTGTCTGACAACCGGTCAGGATACATCTTTGTCCAACTATCACACAACAGGGCAGCTTTTGGCCAGCCTAAAAGGTTAGGGTGGCTCACCATCTCCTTCACTATTGAATGATATATCTGTGTGTAAATTGTTGGATCAGAATTTTTCTTATAGGATGTTACTTGGGTAACACATTTTTATTTTTAAAAACTAAAACAGTGATAACACTTGGGCAAAATTCATCTAAAATGCTTCCTTCTTTACCATCCGCTGAAGTAACGTGATGCATGAGGCTTGCAACACCCAGGACAGAAAAGTAAAGTGTGCCTATAAACCTTCTATGTCTAACTACACAGTAATATACTTAGGCAGCTAGTAGGATAAAAGGAATGTATACATAGTTCAGCCATCTGTGTTAGATTGGTAAGCATGTACATATTACATTGCAGAGATGGGAATTGTAATGAGATGGAGAGGATAAATCTGGAAGTGATGAGTAGATTGAGTGGAGATCATTTAGAGAGTTTGGGCCAGCACAAAATGTTGCTATATTGCCCAGTACAGACAGGACACAATTTCAACTCCTCTCCTGGCTTGTAATGGCTCCAGAGCACTGAATGTTCAGTGCTTTCCACACACTCCAAACCACAATGTATCCATAGAGCAGAATTGTTAAATTCACCTGCATGCGGAATAAGCCGTTAATAAACTGAAGGGATGACAAGTATCTCTTGAATGGCAGGGGTCCCAGGAATAAAACCCCTGCCATTCTGATATCTGCAGGGGGGGGGGGGGGGGTTACTAGAAACAAACTTCTATGGGTGGACATTAAAACAAAACCCTTTACACTTAAGTCTACATGATGCTTAATAAAATATTATGGCACCGATTTCTAAAATTACAATAACTCTTGAAAGGAATGGTCAACAAAGATGTGTCATTTTCAAAGGACCCCCGGGAAAGCAGCCTGTCTCTCAGATCCCACCTACTTCCTATTGAAGTGAGAGGGACGGTGCCTCAGTGACGCAATTTGTGGCGAATAACGTCATTTTTTTCCTTGACCTCCCCTTTCCTGGAGGGAAGGTTTTTAAAGAAGGTAAGTAGGAACACAATACCCTTTTCACTAAATATATATGTTAATGGAGAAATTACAGTTGTTACTAAACTTTATACCTGAATAATAGTCCACAAACCATATGCAGACCTTGGATCACTAGGGAGCCAAAGCTAAGTGGGGACAACCTGTAATAAACGATAATGCAGTAAATTTTAGAGCCCTGACTTCTTAAATTGCAAAGTGTTTGGAATGTGTTCTGGCTGATTGTACCCCAGGAGATCGGGTTCATGTGGGGACTGAATTTTACATTTTAAGACAGCAACTACAACAAATAATTCCGCACAGTGGACCAATTCTGATTACCTTGCTTGCAGCAGCCCTCTTTGTGTCCTTGAGTTTATCGCTTGCCTTGTCCAGACTTTCTTTCTGCCGTTGTACGTGAGCTTCCAGCGCCTGCATCTCTCTGGTCTTTTTATGCAATTCAGATTTCAGGATTCCAACTTCCATGTTTAGCTCATTCATCTTAATGTCACTGCTGCTAAGCTGTAACAGATTGATGTCAGATATACTGAAGTGAAATATGTTATAAACAGATGTTTTTAAAAAGCATCATAATTAGTTTGTGGTCCGGGGACTCTAACAAAGCCATGTGTCTGACAGAAGATCTGAATATATGCAGCAAATAGGAATCAGGCACCCTGAAAGGACAAACATAGTTCTACTGTAATGCATGGGTGTCTGTTTGCCTGAAATGTAACTGGGATATGCGGTCATAGCTTCTGTTTCAAATTAATTACAAACAAGAACCACTTGTCTAATCTTGTCAGCATGTTTTGTTGCTGTTTTCCACATTTGTGTTTACTGAATCTGCTTTACTGTGTTCGCTGTAAACTGATTTTTACAAAAGTCTATGCGTTACATTAACTTAAAGGGACATTATGTAGCAATAATAAGAGACATGTATGAAAAGTGATGCACAGAAAAATAATCTACCAGCAGAAATTTTCATAAATATTCCTGTTTTTGAAGAACTTGTTGACAAAAACATGTGAACTTTAGTGTGTGTGTGTGTGTGTGTGTGTGTGTGTGTGTGTGTGTGTGTGTGTGTGTGTGTGTGTGTGTGTGTGTACCCATCTATGCAGTAGTGGAAGTAGCCATTTTGCAGGCTGGTCCAATATTCATTAAAGTATTCATTACAATTCATTAAAATTAAAATAATCAACTCACACAGAACCAACAGTATAACTGAGGCTAGTTTATAACACATTGATAGGCTGCTTTCACCATGTGTATAGAATATCAACAAAGTACATGCATTACAATCAAGATTATACAGTAGGTACAGCTAAATCTAAAAAGACTTGATAAAAGTTCCTAGTCTCATAAGGTAACCATTTTACATGTATTAAAGAAGACAAGCAACCTATTGTATTCAACAAAGTTGTCTAAGAGGCAAAAGCCACATATTGTTAAGGTGTGTTTGATCCTAAGCACATTATTATATTCAATGTTCACTTTTCAAATGGGCAGGGATAGCACCACTGAAAGCCAATCAGATCATCATAATTTTCACAGCAACAGTAGATGAGTGTGCTGGTCCTAAACATAGAACGTATTGTTTTGAATGCTCACATACCTACTTACGCTTTTACTAGAGCTCATTACGTGTTTCTGAACACATCTTGTTCCATTCACATGCGTTTTCCGCAAGTAAACATATTGGGGAAACCCTACAGAGACCTAAAAATATCTAGTAGCAAAGGCATAACAATTTCCAGTGGGCATGAGATCTTAGGGAGAGAAGGGGTACACGTGACTGGGGCATTATCATCATTATGTGAAGAGGGAAAACTTGGTAATAAATGAAACCAGAGAGGTAAGGTGAGCCACTCAAACGGGTACATGAAAAATATGGTGTCAAATGTACCTGTGAATGAACATCATACATCAAATGTGTTTTGATCATCACTCCTTAAAAAAATATTTTCCAAGGCAAAATGTATAACTGGCTGAACATTAGATATATATATATATATATATATATATATATATATATATATTTTGCTATTTGCTCCTGAAGACTAATATCAGTGGTGATGTATAGATGCTTACTATTTCTAGGTGACAAGTGGATGTCCTACGATGTAACCACAATATTATCATATGTCAGTGTTAACTTCAAAAACAAATGTTGCAACAAACTTATAGAATTACTATTAAAAGATTTTTTAAAAAAACAATAGCAAATAGCATATAACCATTTATTACGAAAACACCATAGTAATAGTCGTCCTCTCTCCCTGAAGTTTAAACAGTACGCTAAATTACAAATGTCAGCATGTTAAAAAGCCACTGTTTATCTTTAAAATGTAATTACGCAAGCTGAAGAAGAATGCCTAATTTACAGACTACAGCATGAAAGAATAAAATAACATGGTTTTAACTGCTGTAATAAGACACAGGAAATTTGTATTATTTTAACGGGACTCTCAGCGGTTACTAACTCATGCATTATTTAAAGCAAATACCAAAAAATATCTGAATTTACAGCAATGTACTAAAGAAGATAAATCCTTCTCACATAACAAACAGTATGTAAAATAGAGAGATGTATCCGCGTGTAACCAAAGACCAACATTTACAGTGATGCTGGTCACACTTGACTTAGGCTAGGTACACATTGGAGGTTTTTCAGCTGAATATCAGGCCAATCACCCAATAAATGACTGCTCGCCCACATTTCGCATTAGTGTATATACCTACTCGATGAACGACAATCGTTCCAAAGTGTCGATTGTTGTTTCATTTGGTTGGTCGCAGTGATTAATAATCTCGCTCCAATCACCTTCCGATCATGTAGTGTGTATACACTCACAATCACAATCCCCATAGAGTTTACAAAGACATGGGGGTAAATGTATGAAGCTTTGATTTTTTTCAACTCGCCGGAAATCGGCGACTTTGCAGGTAAAATTTAAAGCGGCGATGGCTTGTAAAGGCAAACTTGCCCTTGCAAGCCATCGCCGCTTTAAATTTTCACTGCAAAGTCGTCGATTTCCGGCGAGTTGAATAAATCTGAGCTTCATACATTTACCCCATGGTCTTTTCAGCCGATGCCGGCAATGAACATTTCCTGGTGACTAAATGTAGAGAGTGCTGTTGATCAAATAGTTCATTCTTATGTTCTGAGACTGAAAGTTTCATTTCAGAGCCACAGATGCTCATGAAGTTCGTAAGGGCATGTGGATAGCTATAACAAGGTGGTTTTAATCAGTGTGACAGGAATGAATGAATAAGTGACTATTGTGCTGTCATTCTCTACAGTCCTAACCCAGTCTTCAAGTACCCCTAACAGTGCAGGTTTTCCATGTGATAAGTGAAATAATTAGTACCACCTGTGGATCTGTTACAATGTGTCACTCAGTAATGAATATACCTGTGCTCCAGCACAGAGATATAGAAATCGGGCACTGTTAGGAGTACTTTAGGACTGGATTTGGGAAACACTGCTCTGAACAACTAGAGGTCCGGATGGTAAATCGTGTCAGTGTGTAAGTATCAATCGCCCGAGCGATTGGACCTTCAGTCGTTAGAAAAATTATTGTAGATAACATGGCGGTTGAAAAATTCTTCAGTGTGTACCTAGCCTAAGATAGTGGCAAATGTGAACAATGTCACGGCATGTGTGGCCACACAACAAGAGCGATGCCTGTGAATTAGATGGCTTTAAGCGGTTTGGATCATAATCAGGTAACCATAATATGTAGATTATGTCACACTACCTCTTTACTCGCCAGAGTGGTTTCCAAAAGGCTGGCAGCTGCATTATGGACAAATGTCCAAAGCCCTCAAAACTAATGCTCTCCAACTGAATTCAGTTATATGTGAGTAGACACAGTGACATCGTGCTCCATATAAACCTAGGAACTGTAAAAGTGATGGGCGTGTCAGCTGTGTGGTTAATAAAAAAAATAATACTATGAAAATGCTACATTGGCACTCTTAAAGCTGTAGAAGTGTAAGAGTGACATCGCCCTTACAACGGGAATTGTCAGCTACTTTTTGCTAATGAAAACAACAATTCTTGCCAATAATCTATCGTCCCATCTCTAAACCATAACACATGGCTAGATAGGCAACCTAAGCACATACTTATGGCAGCATTGTCTAGGACGCAGCATAATGTAGTAACTTTTTTTTACTTTTTCTGATACTTTGTCTTAACCAACGACCTTTTTTCCACTAAACATATTGGACATGGGAGTGTTAGACATAGAGGTATGAGCATATGGTATGCTCAAATACTGATTTCAGGCAGATTCACTCACAAATTCCACTTTGACAATAACAATAAATACAGCTGTAAAAAGGCATGAAACTATTTTAATTATAGTACAAATTAAAAAAGGCGTATTACGTTATGACAGATGTAACAATGACATCAAACATAGAAAATGTTGAGGTGTCGCTGTACAAAGCTTGTTGTGTAAATACCCAGTCTTGCTTTATTATTGTGTTTCTTCCCAAATGTAAAGCATTGTGGTGTATGTTATGTAAATAAATGTTAATAAATAAATAAGTATAAAGAACATAACAGGACTACACAGCAAAACTAACTGTGCTGCAGCTACATATCTGACACAAAAATCCCTCATGATCACTAGTTGCATATGTTGCATTTATTTTAAACTGTGGGGTGATATGTGTGACTTTTTTTCTATCTTCAAGATGCAAAAGATGTGTGTTCCTGATCTTCATTTCAGTACACTGTGTTCACTGTAATTAAATCACCACACCATCAGTTTTCTACATGTCTAATATTTTTTCACCAACAGAGCAATATCTTTTTTCCCCACAAAAATATATTCTTTTTTTTTTCTACTGAAAATAATGTGAAGTTGAAGAGTGAATGCTTTTCTGCACTAACTAAGCTCTAGACCCGGCGTGGACAACCTGTGGCCCTCTTGGTGTTTTGAAACTACAAGTCCCAGCACACTCTGCTAGCAAAGCATGCTGGGGCTTGTAGTTTCATAACACCTGGAGAGCCACAAGTTGTCCAGGTCTGCTCTAGACCACGATTATCAGTCATTTTATTGCATCATTGAACAAAATGCAACCCCTTACATCTGGCTCTGTCTGTAGTTTGGACAAATTGGGCCTGAGTCATTAAGGAGAGCAAGGCAAAATAAAAAAGTACATTTGATCCTGGACAAACCATGTTAAAATGCAAGGGGTACAAATTAGTTTATCATTTTGCACATAAATGAAATACTGGCTGTTTTTCATGTAGCACACAAATACTTGATAGCTTTATTTTTACACTGGAGTTTAAAGTTAATCTAGGACATGCCCTATCCCAAATACAAATCTGTCCCTGCGTTTTAAATTTACCTCCCCTCCAAGGCAACATAGTTTTGCCAAAGTGCAAAGTTACTCTTTTTTTTTTTTTGCTTTGCTCTCCTTAATGACTCAGGCCCATTGTGTGAATTGCCCCCTACAAAAAGGTTTTTAGCTGAACTTCAAACTAGAAAAGCTGTTTTTTTGCAGCATATAGAAGGGACCTAGGACAAAATTCACCAAAGTAAATTTGCCCTGGGATAGGGTCACACTGGCTTTTTAGAATACCATGGTTTTTCCAGCTAGAAAATTGCAGTTAATGGCATAAGCAATTTCCTTGTCACACAAGAAGATGCGTTCTAGTTGCTGAAGCGTTAACTAAGCGCTTGTTTTAAGCCAACACTGTTCCCCATTTACTTTCATGTGTCAAAACTCATGCTCAGAACACAGCAATTGCCTAAGCTGTAAAAATTGTGTCACTCTACGGATTGTATCACAGGACAGCAACTAAATGCTACATTTTTTTACCCAATACAGAAAAAAAAGCTTTCTCAAGCTATGAAATGCACTTAGAAATACACTGATGGGTATTTCTGTTACACAAAACCATTTCTCCCCAACCATAATGCAACCTTAGGGGGGTGTTTCATAACTTTGGAAAGGTGCATGTTCCTGTCTAGAAAATACAACATTCAATAACTCTTCTCTTTTAAAATAAATAAACACAAAAAAGCATCACCCTGTCTAAATCAAGTTTGCCTGGGTTGTGATATTACTTAAAATATATTTATAAACCTGGGAGAAAAATACAGCTGAGCCACCACCTCACACAATTTGATTTCTATAATCATGCTATATCAAGTTAAAATCATATTATTTAGAATTGTTTTCCAAGAGAGAGCAGATCTACCAGAAACCAAACGTTCTATTTCATGAATTAAGTTGTAAAGTTTACAATGTTCTTAGAATCTAACATCCTTGTTCATTCTAGAGAAGCCCTCATTCATTCATGTAAAAAGTTTTTCTAACTAGACTCCAATTGCAGCAGATACAGGTCTATAGACCTTAAGCAACCTGTTGTGGGGCTAGAAGTCAGAGCACAGTTGCTGGGACTTGTAGTTCCATAAAATCTGTAAAGCCACAGGGTAACTATCTTCTGAAGAGGTTGCTAAACCTACAGCCAGCTTGTGGTGGCAGTGAATGGCTCAACTAATGTGACTGGAAATGGCCCAGCGTATAAATATATATATTGCATTGGCGTCCTGACTTTTACCTTGCAGGTGTACAGTGCTGTGTGGTGTCGCCGTGTAATGCAGCGCTGGTTGCCCAGCACAACACTCTCCAGCCTGCACTACGGATATCCCCGCCCACTCCCTTATTCATAGTAAACTGTGAGTCCATGTGGAAGCGTCCAATAAATGCACGGCTCACATCTCCCCTCACCGGTATGCTAAGTGCAAGGAGAGCTGTGATTGGCTACAGGCGAGGTTGTGACGGTTAGAAGCTTGGTACTGATACAAGTCCGCTGCTCTTTGTTTGGGAAACCTGATGAGAGCAGTTAGGAGGGAGGGACAGAGAGAGATCATTTAAATCCTTTCATAGGCTACTGGGAATGAAGACACATGAAAGCTGTGGTGAAAGATTAATGTTCTGTCGAGAAATTAGGGTTAGAATGTAAAGCTGGGCATATGTGAAATGCACATGGGGCAATACAATTAGTTCAAATGCAGAGTACATGCTTGCATTAGACCAGGCCTGTCCAACCTGCGGCCCTCCGGGTGTTGTGAAACTACAAGCCCCAGCATGCTTTGCCAGTAGACAACCTGTTGATAGCTGGAAGGGCATGCTGGGACTTGTAGTTTCACAAACATCTGGAGGGCCGCAGGTTGGACAGGCCTGCATTAGACTATGACAGCATGCACCAGCAATAAAGCCAAACATCGTCAACTTCGCACTATTTTATGGAATGTACTTGTGCGCAGTGATTTAATTAATAAATCTGAAAGGCTTGTAAAATATCAGTCAATTCAATGAGTTTAGCTTAATTAAAGAATAAGTCAGTGCTAGGTTCAGAGGCAGACAAGTATGACCCTGAAGAAATGGGTCAAGTTGATGACTCTGGATCTAGTGTCCTTAAATGTGACAACTGCAATCATGTAAAGTAACTGCAGTGCTGCATGTTTTATGGTTATTGCTTTAAATATTCATCTTGGCATTTTTAGAGCTTGTACACATTGGCATAGGAAGAAAAAACACTTGTTAAAGTCAGTACCATATAATTTGGCTATTAAGAGAGCATTTAAAGAGTGTTATTAATATCATATATTTCCAGCAGCATAGTGTGTGTACTTAATGACTGCTTCCATAGAACTCTATTATATTGTACAGAGCTCATGTACTGGTGTTTTTGTTTACACTATTTTATTGGAGTATTTATCAGCTTTCAGGGAACATGTTACACAATATTAATACCTGTGTGCACAAGCCCTATCTGGATTTTTGTCATACTTGCCAACTCTTCCTGAATGTCTGGGAGACTCCCTGAAATAGGGGTGATCGCCCTCACTCCCTGAAAAGTCTGGCATTCTCCCTGATGCTGAGCCAGTACAAGACGTGGTTGGCTTCACCATCTGTGGCATGATGACACAGTTCAGAAATTGTGTCCTATGTCCATGTATTGATGCCTATGGGGTGGCCATTTTCATGGAGACCAAGATTTAATCAAAGACTGACAGGTAAGACAACATGACTTCAGTAATGGAGACAGAAATGTAAAAGACACTTCAGTCTCTAGAGATTCAGTAGCTGCTTTTCTTGAACGCATAGTTGCCTACTCTCCTGCAATGTCCGGGAGAATCCCGCATTTCTGGGAGATCTTCGGGGCTCCCGGGAGAGCAGGGCAACCTCCCGGTTCTCACCTCCACAATAGATAAGTGGTGGGGATGGAGCTTAATGAAGCAAATATCGCATCATCTTGGCCCCCCCCCCCCCCATGTTGTAATTGGCCAAAATTGTGACAACCATTTAGGGGGTGGGGCCAACATGATGCAATTCATCAAGCCCCGCCCCCACACACCCACCTCCCCCGGGATCTCCCTGAAGCCAATGAAGAAAAGTTGGCAAGTATGATTTTTGTGTTGAGGTGGATGCAAAATGAGGCTAATGTATTTTTCATCATCATATTCTTCACCATAATACCTTTCACCCAGTACCAAAGTTTCTGCTTCTGAGTTTCCCAGTTATTTTCTTACTGCAGTTGCTAGGAATAATTTACTTAATTGACAATAAGGGTACTTTTAAACATCAAACAATTCGGGACAACATTTTATATGAGGAGAAAGGAACTATGTTGGAAGCTTTGTAACATGATACAAACGAAAAGTAACACAAGTCGTCAATCAATGGTGAGGTTCATTGTGTTCCTTACTTTTTCTGCATTCAGCCATGTGTCTATTCCTTACATAACAGGTATGTGGGTATCGATTTGCAACGATACATAATGATTGTTACTGCTGCTGAATAATAAATAGACCCCTAAGTTATGGAAGGTCAGCTTGGTCTAGACAAATTCATAGTTGTGCTATAGTTTCTCCATTTCTTCATGATAGTATTCACAGTGCTCCTTGGGATATTAAAAGTCTATGAAATTTTTTATGTCCTTCCCCTGGTTGGTGCTTTTCAATAACCTTGAATTTCCCTTGAATATTCTTCAGACTTCATGATGAAGATCTTGTATGGAAATGGACTTTCCAGGAAATGGACCTCCCACAGACATGTGTATTTATTTTTAATAACTTAAACCACTTTAATTTTACACAAGTGGACTCCAAATTATGATGGTATGTCTGAAGACAACTGATTAATGAGCAAAATTAGTGAATATTATGTAATTAATCTATTTTTTTGTTTGTAATAAGTTAAGAGAGAACTTTAGAGTTACTTTTTATTTAACACTACAGAGTATTTTGTGTTAATCAGTAGTAATATATAGGGGTGCCCAGAGGGGGGAGGGGTACAAATACCAGGGCCCAGGCCTGCCTGGGGGGCCCGCTGCCAGGTAGTTAAAAAAAAATACTTTCCTTCCTGTAGGTGGCGTTATGAAAGCTGCAATCACAGGTAGGTTAGAATAACACCATTTTAATACATAATGGGGGGAATTCAGTGGCATACAGACATCACACCGTGCACATTGCCAGCAATTACAGTAAAAATCTTCACTCATTTTGTTGTGACGAAAAATGAGCGAAGATTCCTGTCAAAATCTCCGCTGCAAAGTATCTCGTGGATGTACCAGAGACATTTTGCAGCTAAATGAATTCCCCCCGTAATGTCATGTGTAAAGAGGCGCACCCACAGCCTATGATGGCCACGCCCCCATCACTATGTTGGCTACGCCCCCATCTCTTCTCCTGCAATGTGTTTGGGGATGGCCCAGATAGTTGCTGTACCGGGGCCTCAAATTCCTCTTGACGGGTAATATATATTGTGTGTGTGGCTATTTTCTTTTCTGCTCTTAACATGAAAGTGCTTCCTGTTGCTATTCATTTTCATGTACGACTGTAGCACACTAGATATATTGAAAGTAGAGCAAATTAAAAGGGATAAATATTTATAGTTAATCATGGTATGAATGCAGTTATGCAGGATTACACTGCAAAACATATGAAGCTTCAGCAGCATTCGGACAGTTTTTTTTATTGCTGGGAGTACCTCTCTGTAATGGAGTGGCCTTACTCTGCCACCCTAATCCACCATGCATTTTGGAAATTCACTGGTTTCCAGCAACTATTCATCACTTACTACTCCTACTGGTTCAGGCTGGCCAAACCAGTCACTCGCCAACTCGAATAATCCACATGGTGTGCCCAGTTGAAAGAGGGTAATTGCTGTCACCATGAGGATCCTTCACCGCCATCTGAAGCAAATCATGCTTCTCGTTTAGCTGCTGAAACAGTTCTTTGCTGGTGCTCTGGCTGAATCTTTACTGGCCGCTTACTGTGGATCTAGACTATTGGGTAACTGGCAGAGCGCTAACTCAACACTGAGATCACCACAGGAGATGTGGTTTAAAGTGTGAGCTGTAACCTAATGGTCACAGGAACACGGCAGCACAGGTACAGGCATTTCTTAGGAACACTCAAAATGTTATTAGTTATGATGTTTATTGGTTTAACAGCTTTTATAGGAATAACCGTTTACATTAGCTTATATTTTTTTTCTATCATTCTTAATATTGGTTGGACAATAGGATAACAGGAGCATTATCAGTGAAATTCAACAGTAAATAGGATGCAACAAATGCAAGACAAGGTATAACCAGGTCAAACATGAAAATGCATAAAAAAAGCAACAATAGAGATCCAGGGTAAGAATAAATATGACCATATTTTTAAGACAGAGGAGAATTAAGGAGTGAAGTGGTGGGGTTTAAACGAGTGTAAGGGCTTTATATTACAGTAATGTTGTTAGGAGGGTGTCACTAATTGCTGGGTATAGGGGAGATGTGCCGTCATCGGGATAATTGACATTCTGTATGCTGGGGATCTTTTCATCACGCATGGGTCAAGAGGGGAAATCAAGGGGCAGAAGAGGAGGACGAGGTTAGAGACATACTCGCTGTGAACAGCCATGGAACCCACACTTGATTAAACGCGCGGCTCTACTGTGGACATAGTTATTTCCTGTATGGCCAACTATCATTCATTTTATACACGGGTCTGGGTAAACCAGACTTTGTGTCTGTGGTCTATCACCATCTCCAAGCCAAATTAAGCTCCAGGAGGTTTGGAGCCGGATGCCAGTAGCACATCCTGGAAGCTAATTAAACGCAATTGAAGCACGGTGGAGCTGCTAAGAAGACCTCAAGAGCAGCTTAAACAAGTCTGGCCATTCTCCTCTGACCTCTCTCTTTACCAAGGAGTTTTTGCCCACAGAACTGCCCTGATGATTTTTGTTTTGCGCCCCATTCACTGTAAACTCTATAATTCCTAGGAGATCAATAGTTTCCGAGCTACTCAAACCTCCCTGTCTGGCTCCAACAATCATTCCATGGGCAAAGTCCATTAGATCAAATTTCTTCCCCATTCTGGTGTTTGGTCTGAAAAACAACTGAACCTCTTGACCATGTCTGCATGCTTTTATGCATTCAGTTGCTGCCAAATGATTGGCTTATTGTTAGCACCGCCGCGACTCTCACTTCCTGTCTGCAGGCGTCCCGGCCGTCGCTATAACGACCGGGACGTCACTTCCCGGGATTTAATCAAGGCAACGGTCGGACGCTAACTGCAGCAGCGCCGCGTCCCGGCGGCTGGGGACAGCCGGTCGCGGGAATAGGCAAGCCTGTGGGCTAATTAAATAAGTCATTTGTATCAGGACCTCTGTCCATGTGATCCCACTGCCAGGCTCTGATTGGCTGGTACTGATATTTAAGGCAGTGAGGTCTGCAGCCTCACTGCCGGTTATAGCTTCTGTTTGCCAGTCTACTGACCTGCTCTGTACCTTTGTTCCTGCTTATTGGACTTTCTGCTGATCACCCGTGTATGACCCTTGGCTTGGATTTGGACTTTGCTTGTGAATCTCGTGACCCTGACATCTGGCTTGAATACCGACCTCCCTGTCTGCTCGTGACCCCTGACCTGAGCTTGTTTTTTGGTACTGTTGTCTGCTGCCGGCCCCTGACCTCTGCTTGGACTCTACTCCGCTTGCCTGGGTTCTCCCCAGCCGGTACACACTTCACAACCCTCTGTCAGTCTGCAGCCCAGCCTGTCCCCACCATCAGGGGCTCCAGTGAACACCTGACTGGCAGAGCAGACTCCGGGTTGTGTTGTGGCGGCTGGAGGGGTTCCTAACATTATAACCGGCCTAAAAAACAGACGTTCCAGAGACGAAGTTTGAGATGGATGGAAGCGGAACTTCACCGTCTCCGGCACAAGCCCTAGCGGGCCATGTGGAGTCCCTGTATCAAATGATCCAGAGTTTGTCTGAGCGTTTGTCCGTTCAAGAAGAAGCCGCAAAAACCTCACAACCCACTCCGAGTTCCACCTGTGAACCTAAGATGAATTTGCCGGATCGGTTCTCTGGAAATAGATCCCTGTTTCGGAATTTCAGGCAGAGCTGCAAGCTCTATTTCCGGTTGAGACCCCGCTCCTCCGGTTCAGAGCAACAAAGAGTCGGGATTATCATTTCCCTCCTACAGGGTGACCCGCAGTCCTGGGCCTTTTCCTTTCTGCAGACCAGTCCTGCCATGCAGTCCGTAGACGCTTTCTTCGAGGCATTAGGTCTACTATATGATGACCCGGATCGAATAGCCTTCGTTGAAGCTCATCTACTTGCCTTGAAACAAGGCCGGCGGTCGGCAGAGGAATAATGCGCTGAATTTCGTAGATGGTCACCTGACAGTGGATGGAATGACTCTGCCTTACGCAGTCAGTTTCGTCTAGGCCTGTTGGAACAAATTAAAGACTCCTTAGTGCAATATCCGTCTCCTACCTCACTGGAGGATCTGATGCACCTCTCCATTAAAATTGACAGGAGAATTAAAGAGCAGAAATCTGAAAAGGAGGCATCTTCTCCTCCATCTGCTCTGATTCCTGTTTCCACGGATGATGAGGAGCCTATGCAATTAGGAGCGTATCATCTCTCTCCTGAGGAAAGAAACAGGAGACGATCACAAGGTCTATGTCTCTACTGTGGCACTAAAGGCCACTTCTCCCGTTCCTGCCCTAATAAGCCTGGAAAAGAGCATGCCTAGGGAATGAGGGGATAATTCACCTAGGTCTACAAATTGTTTCCCCGAAAAATGCTGTATTAATTCCTGCACAACTCACGTCCAGTACTGGTTCTGTGAACTTGTCGACCTTCATTGACAGCGGAGCTGCAGGCAACTTTTTCAACATCGGATTTGCCCGTTCTGCTGGAATTCCGATGATTAAACTCAAATCTGCCATTACTGTATGTGGCTTAGATGGGAGTCCATTGCCTGGCGGTAAGATTACCTGGGAGACCCCGCTACTACAATTGAACATTGGAGCTCTTCATTCGGAGTCCATAGTCTTCTTCCTTATCGAATGTCCATCAGTTCCCTTGATTCTGGGCCACCCTTGTCTATTCCGTCATAACCCTGTCATGGATTGGATAAAAGGAGAAATTGTCCAGTGGAGCTCTTATTGTACACAGTCTTGCTTGACCCTACCTCTGCGTGTGATTCAGTCTATTCCGGAGCAGCTTCCCTCACAGTATCATGAATTCTGGGATGTCTTCTTTAAAAAGGCTGCTGATACTCTACCACCGCACCGGGAATTCGACTGTGCCATCGAGCTTATTCTTGGTTCTAAATTACCCAAGGGACGCTTGTACTCCCTCTCCGGTCCAGAGACCAAATCCATGCAGGAATACATTGATGAAAACCTGGAGAAAGGCTTCATCAGGCCATCCAAGTCCCCAGTAGGAGCAGGGTGCTTCTTCGTATCCAAAAAAGACGGTGGACTCATACCCTGTATCGACTACCGAGGGCTGAATCTTATTACAGTTAAAAACACCTATCCCCTTCCTCTCATCTCCGTACTTTTTGATCAACTAAGAGGGGCAACTATCTTCACAAAAATTGATCTTCGTGGTGCATATAACCTCATACGTATAAGAGCAGGTGATGAGTGGAAGACGGCATTCAATACACTCTCAGGCCACTACGAGTATCTGGTCATGCCGTTTGGGCTTAGTAATGCCTCTGCAGTATTCCAGGACCTGATTAATGAGGTGCTACGTGAGTTTCTGGGACATTTTGTGGTTGTCTACTTGGACGACATCCTCATATATTCGGAGTCATTGTCAGTACACCAGGGGCATGTTAGACAAGTCCTAAAAAAATTGCGAGAACGTCATCTCTATGCTAAACTCGAAAAGTGTGAGTTTGAGGTTCAGAAGGTATCCTTTCTGGGTTATATAATCTCCTCGGAAGGATTCTCTATGGACCCAACCAAGGTCCAAGCAATCCTGGACTGGGTACAGCCGAATAACCTCAAGGCGGTCCAGAGATTCCTGGGATTCGCCAATTATTACAGAAGATTTATTGGGGGCTTTGCTGATATCGTGGCTCCTATTGTCACCTTGACTCGCAAGGGAAGCGATCCTGCTAATTGGTCACCACAGGCAATAATTGCATTTGAAACTCTGAAGGAAGCCTTCGTGTCTGCTCAGGTCCTTAGACATCCAGATCCTAAGGTACCGTTTGTTCTGGAAGTTGATGCCTCTGACGTCGGTGCTGGTGCCATCTTATCACAAAAGGATCCCCATACTCACCGCCTACATCCATGTGCCTACTTTTCCCGTCAGTTCTCTTCAGCGGAAACCAACTATGATGTGGGAAACCGAGAGTTGTTGGCACTCAAATGGGCCTTTGAGGAATGGCGACATTGGTTGGAAGGCGCTAGACACGAGATCTCCGTTATAACGGATCATAAGAATCTGCAGTATATACAGTCGGCCAAACGACTGAACCCCTGACAGGCTCGTTGGTCGCTGTTCTTCACCCGTTTTAACTTTGTAATCACCTACCGTCCAGGTTCTAAAAATGTCCGGGCAGACGCCCTGTCCAGAAGCTTCCTGGCACACCATGCTCCGGTTACTAGCCTAGAACCTATTGTTCCCTTATATATGATCCATGCTGGGTTAACCCAAGACCTGAGCTGTACATTACAAAGGTTTCAGAAATTAGCTCCTGATAATACCCCAGTAGGGTGCTTGTTTGTCCCAGTTCATCTAAGGAAGGCAGTCATGCTGAAGCACACAATAACCAGACTGCTGGACATTCGGGAGTTTTCAAGACATTGGAAAACCTTTCTCATACTGTATGGTGGCCATCTTTGTCTGCTGACGTCAAGAGTCAAGTCTTGTCTTGTGAAGTTTGTGCCAGGAACAAAGTTCCCAGAACTCGCCCGGTAGGTCAGTTGGTTCCGTTGGCCGCTCCTGCAAAACCTTGGACACATTTGTCCATGGACTTTATCGTTGATTTACCACCTTCTGCGGGTCACAATACCATTTGGGTTGTGGTAGACCGCTTCAGCAAAATGGCACATTTCATTCCACTAACCCGACTTCCTACCGCTCGAGATCTAGCCATTCTCTTCATCCAGCATATTTTCCGTCTCCATGGACTTCCTTCTGATATCGTTTCTGATCGTGGTTCACAATTCATTGCACAATTCTGGAAATCCTTCTGTACCCTGCTCGGAATTAAAATCAGTTTGTCATCCGCATGCCATCCTTAGTCAAATGGGCAAACTAAAAGGGTTAACCAGTCCTTAGAGCAATTTTTACGATGCTATACATCAGAATTCCATGATAACTGGTCCTCCTTGTTACCCTGTGCGGAATTTGTTTGTAATAATTCATGTCACTCATCCACCAAAACTTCTCCGTTTTTTTGCAATTATGGCTTTCACCCCAGATCCAACTCCTTGTACTCACTCAAGTCCGCTGGTATCCAGGAGATCCGCTCCACTGCCAGGGACCTCAGAGTTATCTGGAAGAAAGTACAGTCATCTTTGAGACAAGCTTCATTTGTTGCCAAAAAAAATTCGGACCGCCACCGTACCATCTGTTCCCTCAAGGTGGGCCAGAAAGTATGGCTGTCTGCAAAAAATATCAGGCTCAGACAGCCTTGCAAGAAGTTGGGCCCTAAGTTCATCGGGCCGTTTTTCATCATCTAGCAGGTCAATTCTGTCGCATTCAGGTTAAAAATTCCAACACATTTCATTGAAGCCGGTACTGTATCCTAGCCAAACCCAATCTTCAAGTGTGCCTGGGGGAAATTCGAGCAAACCACTAAGATATGTGGTTCAAAGGATCCTGGATTCTAAAAAAGTGCAAGGGCAGGTACACTTCTTGGTGCAGTGGAGGAACCGCGGGTTAGAAGAGCGGTCTTGGGTTCCGCGGAGACAACTCCATGCCCCCAGACAGTTGAAGGAGTTCTTTAGGAAATTTCCAAGAAAAACTGGATGTCGGGGTGCCTTGACCCCTCCTCAAGGGTGAAGTACTGTTAGCAGTTGCGGCGGCCGCGGGCACCGCCGCGACTCTCACCTCCTGTTTGCAGGCGTCCCGGCCATCGCTATGACGACCGGGACGCCACTTCCGGGATTTACAAGGCAACGGTCGGACGCTAACTGCAGCAGCGCCGCGTCCCGGCGGCTGGGGACAGCTGGGCGCGGGAATAGGCAAGCCTGTGGGCTAATTAAATAAGTAATTTGTATCAGGACCTCTGTCCATGTGATCCCACTGCCAGGCTCTGAGTGGCTGGTACTGATATTTAAGGCAGTGAGGTCTGTAGCCTCACTGCCGGTTATAGCTTCTGTTTGCCAGTCTGCTAACCTGCTCTGTACCTTTGTTCCTGCTTATTGGACTTTCTGCTGATCACCCGTGTATGACCCTTGGCTTAGATTTGGACTTTGCTTGTGAATCTCGTGACCCTGACCTCTGGCTTGAATACCGACCTCCCTGTCTGCTCGTGACCCCTGACCTGAGCTTGTTTTTTGGTACTGTTGTCTGCTGCCGGTCCCTGACCTCTGCTTGGACTCTACTCCGCTTGCCTGGGTTCTCCCCAGCCGGTACACACTTCACGACCCTCTGTCAGTCTGCAGCCCAGCCTGTCCCCACCATCAGGGGCTCCAGTGAACACCTGACTGGCAGAGCAGACTCCGGGTTGTGTTTTGCCGGCTGGAGGGGTTTCTAACACTTATTAGATATTTGCATTAACGAGCAGGTACAGGTGTGCCTAATAAAGGGGTCACTGATTGTATGTTTGCATGCATAATAAATAAATGTTTTCCACATTATGTTGGGTAAGGAAAGAGGCTCCTAAACCGTAATGCTTTTCTACTTATCTGATTAAAGAACACTCCTTTAGAGAGTCTTTATTTTACAACACTACCTGTGTGCGCTCTGTGAATTATCTTGTTGAAGGGGCAGTCTGTTACATGCTGTATGGGAGTAAGCAACCCATTAATTGCTCTGCATTCCGCAGTATCTGTCCTCAGCATTACAGGTATTAGAAAAGGGAAGAGGAGAGTGCATATGAAAGGGAACAATTAAAGCTTTAGACCAAACAGCGCAGTAAGATGCAGTAATAGCAGTAGTAGAAAAAAGAAGGATCAGCAAGTAGATGGGTTATACCTATTCTGTATTATTTTTTAATCATCTTTCGAGAAGGGGGTGGTGTGGGTGCAGAGACAGGCTTTCCTTGGGCTTTAGCTGTGGCAAATATTATGCCAGCCACAGCTGAGCTGGATTATATGCAGGGAGTGTGTCTGCTCAAACCCATACCTTCCAGTTGGTCCGCATTGTCACACCTCTTCTAGTTTGTGTGTGCAGCCCTGGTTGCGCCTGAAACTGAGCGCGCAGCTCTGGTTGCTCCTGAAACTGAGCGCGCAGCCCTGGTTGCTCCTGAAACTGAGCGCGCAGCTCTGGTTGCTCCTGAAACTGAGCGCGGAGCCTGAGGTGTCATCAGCGCACATATAATCACCTAGACTGTGCAAGCAGTCTAAGGAGAGAAGCCCCAAAAAAACGGCTCTTCTAGGACTCGAGATTTCTCTCAGAGGCCTTGTCTGTCTGTCTAGATCAGTATCAAATAAAGATATAAAACAGCTGAGGTACCAGAATGCCCAAGTTTTTGGTATCTCACCCTGATCAACAGCCCCATTGCTCAATGTCAGAAATTCTTATTGAAGCTCTTTAACAGTGCAGCGAAGGCTGTGATACCGGCCCACTGGAGATCCTCCTCTCCACCATGAGAAAGTCGTTTATCAGCCTGGATTACTATATGAGCACGGATGACTCGATTCTACCCGCAGCAGACACATTTCATGAGTACTGCACAATATGGTGTGATTGGCGAAAGTTTAAAGACACTAATAAATATACTTTACTCTGCAACAGAAACTAAATGGAGTAATATCTATTTCAACCCACCAACATGTTCATTCTACTGTGCAGATCTAAAACTATTTCATTTTTATTATTGTGATTTGGATTGTACAATTTTCAACTGTTTACAACAATGTTCATGTGTGGCTAAGTTGCCTTTTCCGGTTTCAATAAAAATCGAGATTGCAAGCAAAAAACAAATATGATACAATGGGAAAAGATATGATTGAAACATGGATATATATATATATATATATATATATATATATATATATATATATATATATATATATTGTAACAAAAGGAGGCATTTAGCTGGCATTATGCAGAGAAAGCAGGGAAGTAGAGTAAAACATTGGCAGAGTTATGTACCTAGGTGGAGATTAAACCAGGTAAAAACATATGTGTAGTAAAAGTTGGTTTACTTACAAGATTTAAAAAGCTGCTTCCTCTCAGCAAACAGACAGGGTATATCTGAAAGTCTAAATAGAGCCAGGGATGGGCGTGTCCTTTTTAAAGAGAAGGTGGGTGTGTCACCTGTCCATCAAGCTAGGCCTGTGGGAGGAGTGTCAGGTATAAAACCCTGCTTGTTTTATTGTTCAGGGAGATCAACGCTGGGATAGCTGGCTGATCTTGACAGAGAGCTGGACTATGTATAGTAAGCGTTTAGAGTCTCCATAATTGCTGTGCAAGTATACGGTGTCAAACAATTATTACCATCTTGACAATAAAGAACAATAAAAAGGAAGAAGTTGTACGCGTGTGCTTCACCAGTAGCGGGCTCTTGCCACAAGTGGTGTCAGGAGTGGGATGCTCCGGGAAGCAAATTTTCGCTACCCAACCCGTGCAGACATCAACATGGAGGAAGTACTGAGAACCCTCAAGAATGTGGCCGCTGCGCAACAACAGCAGCAAGCTCAGATGCTACAAGTCGCCGAGGCACAGGTGGAAAACACAAGTCTCTTAAGAGAAGAGTTAAGCCAGGTGAGACATGACAGAAATGAACCACCTGGTCCTGTTCTCCTGAAAATGTCGCCAGGTGATGACATAGAAGCATATCTGGTGTCCTTTGAGAGACTTGCAAAAAGGGCAAAATGGCCTCCTAAAGATTGGGCTGAGAGACTGGCGCCATATCTGACTGGTGAAGCTCAGCGAGCCTATATGGATCTAGATGAGGAACGGGCCTCTGATTATTCGTGCCTAAAGTCTGAGATATTGGCTCGCATTGGAGTTTCCGGGCCAGGCCGAGCCCAGCGCTATCACCAATGGCGCTATGATAAAAAAAAAATCGGTCAGAGCGCAAGTGGCTGAGCTTTCTAAAATTTTAAAGAAGTGGCTGCAGCCTGAGGAGAATTCGCCTTCTCGGATTATTGAAGTTCTGCTGATAGATCACTGCATCCGGGGGCTGAACCGCGATTTGCAAAGGTGGGTTCTGCAATCAGACCCACAAACTTATGAAGAGCTTGCCACCGTGGTAGAAAGGTTTTGTGCGCTACAGCAAATGACTAAAGAACCTGCATTTGTGCCAAAGCCGCTGCCACGCCAAAAGCCAGGTTTGACAATCCTTGCCACTGGGCCCAATGGCAAAACTGCTACGGACAGAGGGCCAGGTGCAAAGCTGTCTAATCTGAAGTGTTTTGAATGTGGTGAGCCAGGCCACTTTAAGGCAGAGTGTCCTAAACTATAGGAACCCATGGACTGTTCTGTGGCACATATTGGGCCTGCATTTCCAAGCTGTTTTACCATTAGTCCCACATCAGGAAGTCCTTGTTTATGCCGGATGACTGTGCTAATCAACCAAAACCTTGTTCTGGCCTTGGTTGACTCAGGGAGTGAACTCTCATTGGTTTCCAGCTTTGCCTTACCCGAAACCATAACTTCTCGGTTGCCCAAGGTGAAGGTTCTTTGCGTACATGGCACCACAGAGGTGTATAAAAGAACAATACTACCAGTCACTCTCAAAGACAAAACTGTTATGGTGGTAGCTGCCATAGCACCTAAACTCCCATATCCACTCATTTTGGGGCGAGACTTCCCACTCTTTAAAGATGTCCTCGGTGAGCGTATCCGGCCGGACATGCCGGCAACTGATGCAACGGTCGGAAGCCCGGTCTTAAAGGAACCGCCTAAGAATCCACAGCATCTGGACATCGATCTTTTGGAACCGCCAAACCGAAATGCCATCCTGGGAGTCACAGCAGGAGTTCCACAAAAGCATCCACCTGTGGGGAAACATGGACAGTCCAAACTAGCATTGGTCGGTGATGTCGCAGATGAGCCCACCCCGCCTGTCAGTGAGGATACGGACTGGTCCGCAATACCAATTTTGTTTCCTCTGCAGGACTTTACTCGAGACCAACATAATGATGCCACTTTGGAACATGCCTTTAAAAGTGTGACTGAGGTAAATGGGGTAGCGAAATCCGCCCAGCCTGCAGAAGGTATACCATATTTTATTGTTAAAAATAATTTCTTGTATAGAGTTGCTACTGTACAGGGGGAAAAAGTAGAACAATTAATGGTTCCTCAGGTCCATGTACCCCTAGTGTTAAAAGCAGCACATACACATGTCTGTGGGGGACACCTAGGGGAGGATAAAACACGGGAACGAGTTCTGCTTAGGTTTTACTGGCCCGGTGTGCACATGGCAGTGAAAAAGTATTGCCGGTCCTGTCCCATTTGTCAGAGAACCTGTCCCAAACCCATGTACAGTGCACCTCTCATTCCAATTCCAATAGTACAAGTTCCCTTTGAACGGATAGCTATGGATCTTGTGGGGCCCCTGAAAAAATCAGCACGTGGGCACCAATATATACTAGTGGTGCTTGACTATGCAACCAGGTATCCAGAGGCAATTCCCCTGCGAAACATAAAGTCCAGCACCATAGCTAAAAAACTTGTATTGATGTTTACACGCTTGGGAATACCCAAAGAAATTCTCACAGACCAGGGTACTCCATTCATGTCTAAACTGATGAAGGACATGTGCCAGTTGCTAGGGGTTATGGCGCTTCACACCTCTGTATACCATCCACAAACAGATGGCTTGGTGGAACGCTTTAACCGCACAATAAAGCACATGCTCAGGAAAGCAGTGGCTCAAGAGAAAAAAGATTGGGACACTCTTATTCCCTATTTAATGTTTGCCATTCGTGAAGTACCTCAAGCTTCAACATGGTTTAGTCCCTTTGAGTTATTGTTTGGGAGACAGCCCAGGGGTATCTTAGATATGTTAAAAGAAGGCTGGGAGCAGCAAGGTCCCAGGGAGCCAAATCTGGCACAATTTGTGTCCCAAATGTATAAGAGGCTAGGAAAGATAGGGCCCATTGTGCAGCAACATGTAAAAGAGGCTCAGGAACGACAGAATAAAAGTTATGACAAAAGTGCTGTTGTTCAATCTTTCAAGCCTGGGGACAAGGTCCTAGTCCTGGTTCCTACCCAGGAATGCAAACTTTTCGCCCATTGGCAGGGTCCATATGAAGTTCTAGAGGCTGTCGGTCCTGTCAATTACAGAGTCCGCCAGTTAGGTAGGAGAAGGGAGGAGCAAATTTATCATGTGAACCTCCTTAAACCCTGGCATGATGAGGAAACCTCTCCTCAGGTAGTGAGTACTGCCATTGAAAAGTCTGAAGTGCCCATAGAGCCAGCCTTGTCCATTCAGCAGAGACAACAGACTGAAGAAATGACTCGCCGGAACAGGAATGTCATCTCTTCCATTCCTGGGCGCACTACCTTAATCGAACACGACATTGTCACTGCGCCAGGAGTCATTGTAAAGCAGAAGCCGTATCGTATTCCAGAAGCCAGACGGGTGGACGTGAGAAAGGAGGTCGAGAAGATGCTCCAGTTAGATGTAATTGAAGAGTCCACGAGTGAATGGAATAGTCCCATTGTGCTTGTCCCGAAACCCAATGGGACAATTAGGTTCTGCAATGACTTTAGGTGCCTAAACAGTATGTCGCAGTTTGATGCCTATCCGATGCCACGTGTGGATGAACTAGTGGAAAATCTTGTTGGTAGCAATTATTTGACAACCCTTGATCTAACAAAGGGTTATTGGCAAGATCCCCTGACTTCCACGGCCAAGCCAAAGACTGCATTTTCCACCCCTGATGGTCTCTATCAATATAAAGTCCTACCCCTTTGGTTGCATGGGGCACCTGCCACCTTCCAAAGGGCCATGAATAAATTGCTACGACCTCACACAGCTTATGCAGCCGCTTACTTGGACGACATAGTGATTTATACCCCAGACTGGGGATCACATTTAGCCAAAGTTGAGGCGGTCTTAGCTTCATTAAGGTCAGCAGGGTTAACAGCTAACCCAGAGAAATGTGCCATAGCCATGAGAGAAGCCAAATATTTGGGGTACATTGTTGGTCGAGGGCATGTAAAACCCCAGCTAGACAAAGTGGAGGCAGTCAAAAATTGGGCAAGACCAGAAAAAAAGTCGCAGTTAAGAACCTTTCTAGGCTTAGTAGGTTACTACAGGCGGTTTGTAAGCCACTTCGCCACTAGAGCTGCTCCACCTACGGACACGTTAAAAAAAAGTTGTCCAGATAGATTAATTTGGTCTGACTCTGCAGAAACCGCCTGGTCTGATCTTCGGTTAGCTCTTTGTTCCTCTCCAGTTCTACAAGCACCAGATTTTACCCGGAGGTTCTTCCTCCAAACTGATGCTTCTGGTGTTGGCTTAGGTGCAGTCTTGTCACAGGAGAAGAATGGAGTAGAAAATCCTGTCCTGTACCTAAGTCGTAAGTTGCTTCCAAGGGAACAAAAATATGCCACTGTGGAGAAAGAATGTCTCGCCATAAAATGAGCTACAGAAGCTCTGCGCTATTATCTCCTAGGCAGAGAGTTCACCCTAATAACAGACCATGCACCATTAAGATGGATGCAGAACAACCGGGAGGTAAATGCCAAGGTAACCCGCTTGGCACTACAACCTTTCAAGTTCTCAGTAGAACATAGACCTGGGATTCTACACAAAAATGCTGATGCGTTGTCACGGAAATATGCGCTCCTCGCGAAGTCCGCGTCCCCCTACTTGGAGACGCTGGGGGGAGGGATATGTAACAAAAGGAGGTATTTAGCTGGCAATATGCAGAGAAAGCAGGGAAGTAGAGTAAAACATTGGCACAGTTATGTACCTAGGTGGAGATTAAACCAGGTAAAAACATATGTGTAGTAAAAGTTGGTTTACCTACAAGATTTAAAAAGCTGCTTCCTCTCAGCAAACAGACAGGGTGTATCTGAAAGTCTAAACAGAGCCAGGGATGGGCGTGTCCTTTTTAAAGAGAAGGTGGGTGTGTCACCTGTCCATCAAGCTAGGCCTGTGGGAGGAGTGTCAGGTATAAAACCCTGCTTGTTTCATTGTTCAGGGAGATCAACGCTGGGATAGCTGGCTGATCTTGACAGAGAGCTGGACTATGTATAGTAAGCGTTTAGGGTCTCCATAATTGCTGTGCAGGTATACGGTGTCAAACAATTATTACCATCCTGACAATAAAGAACCATAAAAAGGAAGAAGTTGTACGCGTGTGCTTCACCAGTAGCGGGCTCTTGCCACAATATATATATATATATATATATATATATATATATATATATATATATATATATATATATAAAACAATGTTGATAAACTACTCCAGCTCTTTTTCTCCTGGAGTTCCCTGGTATGCGTTATATAGGACTCATCAAGCAGTGCTTTAATAAAGAATGTAAGTGTGCTGAGTGGTTAAGGTAATATTGTGCACAGGGTTGTAGTGCTACACTGAACTGGCATTGATTAAAAAGTTCAGACCATGGGGCCATCTGTTAAACATGCAAACATTAATTAGCAGGCTCAGATGTGGATCTGCCAGTTAGTCAAGGTACTGTATATAGGACATACAGTGGTTCACAGATCCAAGGGGATGAAAGATAAGTCAACTCTAGCCATTGGGGACAGTTTAGAAAATCTGGAGCATATATAACATTCCTAAGTGGCCGTACAGGACATTTCCTTACATATATATATATAAAAATACCAGTTCTCTTGTATGACCCTGTTATGTAAAAAGTTATCTTCTGTTCCAAAAAAAAATACTTTTTCCGCTGTAAGAAATAGTACTTCAGCTGCAATTATTTTTCAAACAATAATATTTTAGAAAAGACTGAATTTAAATCAAAATGTCAATATGTTCTGACATTTTCAACTCTTCTTTTCTAATTGCAAATGATTATATGACTGAAATTACACATTTTCTTTATACTTGTTTAGACGCATAGTTTGTGTTAATTTATCCAGTCGGTCTTTACTATACAGCATATATGATTAAATGAGTTTCTCCTGGCCTTGGCTTTATAAAATGACTACAATACTAAGATTTATATTGAATAATTGTGTGGTCCACGGCCTTCAAAACTGAATTTGCAGTGTATTATGGGCACAGGAGGTGTAGAACAAGGTTGAAAGACTGCAAACGTTTTTACTAGTTGCATTGTTTTACTTAACATTTTATGTATTAGAGTCTTCAGAAGAATTCCAGTTTTACATCAATGTGCACTAACATATAACAAAAGAATGAGCTGCTTTTCAGTCATACAATATTCCGGAGTCCATTATGTATGGCCTTGCATTTGTTGTTCTGCTCTCAGCTTTACTTAATTAAACATACCTTGAAATGCATTTGGCCAAGAAAACACTTAGTTTCTCACATTCTTCAAAGAGCTCAGTGTTAATATAATATTTGACAATCACTGTTATTCCTTGACAAGTCTTTAGTAGTCACTGGTGGGACCCGTTGTAAATGTAAATGAATTACAGTTCACCCGCAACCATTCGCCTTGAAAGATACAAATATATAATATATTAATTATTTTGGGTCATTTCAAGCACCATCTCCACCTGTCCTATTACGCAGTGCGATCTGAGAATTCGATATAAAGACCTTGAGAATATAAAGCAACTGCTATGCCAAGTACCACAGTCAATAACACGCTTTATGGTGTTGTGTGTTGATAGTAGAGGAAACTGGCAACGGGCTATTGGAAATAGTAAGCATAAATATTAAGAAGTTCTTTAATGTATATAATTTTGGCAATAGTAAAGAATTAAAGAGAGATCAATATTTTATTGCCTGTGTTCAATATAAGGTGATACCATTTTACCTTCATATAGATACAATTTTTATGTTCTATACATTTAAATATAGGATAGTTTCTTACATTCAGTGGTACAAAAATATAACAAAACGTAAGTAGTTTTTGCCTGTTTTAGTGATTTGGAATCACTGTGCACCTAGTTTACAAAGCACACTAGGCACCAGATTCATCTTTGAACGTCCAATGACCATTTCCACTGCCTGACCTGTGTGAAATAGCTCCGTGCATATGTCAGAACAGGACTTACACCAATGAACGCAATTGCATGCAATTCATGTATGCATGCAAATGACACTACTGCCTACGACTCGAAGGGGGGGAACGGGAGAGCAAAGGGGCAGATGAACTTAGGCAATGTGAAATTAGGGCGGCCGATTCAGTCTCTGGCTTTCTCTAAAGTATGTGTTTTTAGCCATATCAAAAAATCTAGGTGGACCTGCATAAATCACATGAAGTTACCAAACAAAGTTTTTAGCCTTAGCTATTTTGTAGTTCGCAAGTGACCTCATATATGTTCAGGTTCACTCTCTTTCTACAAGATACTTGCCAAAAAGCCGGGATGTTTGCATATCTTACTCCATTTACTCAATCAGCAATCTTCAGAGTTATTTCAACTGCTCAATGTCTGTCCCGGAAACCTGGTAAATGCACTTTAATACAAATAGTGTAAACAAAATAATTTAAGCGGATAGACCTGTACACACAAACACACACACACACGTTCTGAGAAGCGTTCGCTCTGCCTTCCTTGGTGTCAATTTAAACGTTGCCTGCAGCGTTCACAGACTTTAATGCTCATTACAGTATAGGAGTTCTATTTTAGGGCACATCAAATACATAGTACACTTTGCTGCATAGCACCAATTCAAATACTCTGTTCAAACTCTGGACGCTTTTAACAGGCTATTTCAATGCTCGTGTGTTCTAGTCCTCACATCTGAATAACCTGGATGGAATTAATTTGTCGTTAAAACACTTAACATGAATTGTTTATTTTAGTCCAGGTTATTGCTATTGAAATTTAATTGGGAAAGACAAGAGTAGAATATTATTACACTGTGAAATGGCTCAGATTGGCAGACAGTGTAATCAGTTAGTTAGTGATAACACAGCTGCTTATTGTTTTGTGGCACAGTGAAAAATGACATTCAGACTTGCAGGAGAAAGACCACAAATATACCGAACGCATCCTATTATTTTATTGATAAAACAGTAAAATATACTTATTTGCAAAATTCTATACAGTGTATATAAATAAAATAATAAATAAGTGCACGAAATAAGAAACATTTATACTATACTTAAATGCATGTGTAAACAAATATAACATTTATAAATAACATTAACGTTATAATGTCTCTTTAAAATAGGTACTGATAGGATAAAGCATATTTGTACTGAGAAAAATTAAGTAACTGTTATCATTTAATTCTAAAATCATTGGAAGCTGTCGATGCACTAAGCCTCCTCTATGTGTTCCCCTTAAGCTACACATTAACAGCTAATGCACCACTTTAAAAACTGAGATTTTTGCTAAACAATTGTTGTACAATCCATTTTAAATTTCTTTATAAATCAGATTTCTAAACTTTACTTTTATGGCTAATTTCTTTTCTCCCCATTCAATCTGCAAGACAACAACATCCTAAAGAAGAACATATTATTTTATACTTCAACTTATGAATTTCACAAAAGGACAAAAAGCAATAAATCACAATTCAAGGCATGTCACCAACAGAATAAAGTATTCACCTAGTTTAAAAGTACATCTTGTTCATTCTGAGCTGTTATCATGTGGGTTTCAATTTTTGCCTGTAATCTGCCATTTTTTTCCAGCTTGTCTTGGTAAAGATGTTGGAGTTGTTTCATTTCCTTTCTCTGTTCAATTATTGCCTGCTCCAGTTTCAAAATCTTTCAACAAAAGAATATAGAATTAGAGGCTTGCTGCACCAGCTTGCTTAGATAACATGAAAAGCTATGTGCAGCCATCATAAAATAGACTAAATCAATAAAATATAATTCACCACTTGCTAGAAATAACCATATAGATTCAGAAACGTGGAAAAAGGTAAAGTGCTATTGCCTGTTGTTTTATTTTAACTTATTGTTTTACAAACGCTCTAACAATTAAATCATTGTGTGAAGCTGCGACTTTATAAAAACAGATGTCACATTTATACTATTTAAACTCTTCTTTATCGGTTATTTTGTTTTGCCATTTTCAGTTTATAATCTAACAACAGTAAGTGAAACACTGTGTGATCATTGAGCTTAGTTCTATTATGAAAGAAATCACTTTAATAGAATCAAAATCGATCATTCTAAATGTTGCTGAATTTATTTTAATCCTTTCACCACAGACCAGGGATTCAGATGCTCCTGGCTCCTTGTATTCCAAAGTTTTAAGATGTCTTGTTTTGTGATGTCACTGCGCACATGCGGTTTACTGCAAGAGCTTAATACCTCTCTGGAATAGGTGCTCCACAGCCTGCAGTACAATACAATGTATCACTTCTTTAATAAAGGTATTTATATTGCCTCTGTTTATCTTTTAACTGTTTATAATGTATTTATTATTAAAAGTTTTTATTTCTGTTTGTGTGGTGATGTATGCATTGAGTAAATGCCTAAGGTCAGTTACCCAATGGCATTGTGTTTGTACTAAAAAAGCCAAGTGCATAACACGCACAAACATACAAATAAACGCTATTTGTTCATGGTTAAGTTTGATTGGTATCACGGTTGGCTAAGTGGTTAGCACTTCTGCCTCACAGCACTGGGATCATGAGTTCAATTCCCGACCATGGCCTTATCTGTGAGGAGTTTGTATGTTCTCCCCATGTTTGCGTTTGTTTCCTCCGGGTGCTCCGGTTTCCTCCCACACTCCAAAAACATACTAGTAGTAGTATTTGACTGCTATCAAATTGATCCTAGTCTCTGTGTCTCTGTCTGTCTGAGTGAGTATGTTAGGAAATTTAGACTGTAAGATCCATTGGGGCAGGGACTGATTTGAATGAGTTCTCTGTACAGCGCTGCGGAATTAGTGGCGCTATATAAATAAATGGTGATGATGATGATAGCATATTCAGTTTCTGTGGCATGCCAGCATGTTGGAAGCATCATTGAAATTAATTGGCTATTAATGAAGGAAGCTGGTAAATAAATAAATAGTTTGAAAATGTAGCCATTATAACCCCTCTTCCCACCTTATTTCCTCATCCAGCCTCTGGTTAGACAGCTGAATCCCATTATTAACTGGGAAACCCGCACATTGTAGTACCCCTGTCAAAGAGGGAACCAGTCTCAGGGTGTTTAGTGCAGGGCTGGAGCCTTTATGGGGGGAGGAGGTGGACACAGAGAACAGTTCCACCTATCACCCAGAGACCAACACCCTTACACTGAAAATCACTTTGGATCTTTTGAGCACCCTCAGGCTGTTGGTACTTTGATAATAATGATTATTGGGACCCGTGGAGTGCAACTTTACCAGCACAGTGATAACAGTATAAATGTTAATGGATCCTTAAGGCCCGTTCTCACTATACAAATGTACTTTAAAAAAATAAATGCAAAACTGACACACATTTGTAAAAAATAAAGTTTCATTAAATCAAACACTCTGTGATTTCTTCATTGTTTTTTTTCTTCTCTTGTCCCGCTGTAAAGAGAATTCTTGCAGTTTCTGAAACCAGTGCCATCTTTGCATCTTTTAATCCAAAAGAAAAATTGTAAACCAATGGTAAATGTCCTTAGTGCTTAATCCAAAGGGAAATCCATGGCAGATCTTCTTTTAATCTAGAGGAAATCTAAGCGAAAAATAAAAAAAAACATAAAGAATGCCAACTGGTCAACTGGAGAATGAGAGAAGAAACAAAGAAATTGACTGGGACTTACTTAGTCGCAGAATGAATAACAAGCAATTTTCTCAAGCTAGCCGCAATGGTGGTAAATGAAGTCCCGAGGACTCCATGCTTGATTCACTCATAAATAGGGATTCATCCAATTGCCAGTTAATGTCTTTGGCTCATTCATTCATTTCAGTTTCTAGATAAAGTGCACAACTCCACTGAAATGAATGGACCTTAGAAATCAGAAGAATCTAACATAGAGCTGGCCACTCATGAAAAATGCTAGTGGTATGTATACAAAGAACTTAATGGAGTTTTTTAAGTTCGGTGAACACACCAAAATGGGGCAAGCATCTTCCCAAAAATGTCAACTGCACAGCAACACATATGCAAGGATAAAAAGCATATGGGTATAGATAGGGTCGGGCTGGCCCGCTGGGGTATTCCCGATGGCCCCAATGCCTGATGGCTCCACCCTCATTGGTGGTACTTTAAAAAAAAAAAAATACATAATCGTGGAATCACCGCCCCTCCACCATCCTTCCTGCTCTGTTCGCACTTAATGTCGGGCATGACGTGATGACATTACTCCAGACAGGAGCGGGGCAGAGAGAGGCCAGCAAGAAGACAAGACGAGTAGAAAAGAGATCAAAGAAGCCAATAGAAAGGTAAGTTAAGGAATGGAGGAAACAGGGGAGGAAACAGAAAGGCACAGAGTGATGAAGAAAGGAGGGGGGCAGAAAGGCACAGAGTGATGAAGAAGAGCGGAGCAGAAAGGCACAGAGTGATGAAGGGGGGAGCAGAATGGCACAGAGTGATGAAGAAGGGGGGAGAAGCAGAATTTGTGTGTGATGGCACAGAGGGCTTGTGGCAATGTAATGTGTGGTGTGTGTGATGGCACAGGGGGCTTGTGGCAATGTAGTGTATGTGGGTGATGGCACAGTGGACGTGTGGAAATGTAATGTGTGTGTGTGTGTGTGATGGTGCAGGGGGCCTGTGGCAATGTAATGTGTGGTGTGTGTGTGAGGGCAGGGGGCTTGTGGCAATGTAATGTGTGTCTGTGGTAGGCAGTGGCTAATTAATGGGTGCTCTTTTGTTTGTGAGGTAATGGGGCAATTTAATTTAATAGTGGGGACTATGAATTTAAGATGGAGTGGTTTGGGGGCTATTAATTGAATGTGGGGCAGAGTTTGAAGAGCATGAGGTCTATTTATTAAATGTGAATATGAATTATTTAATGGCAGTGATGGTTATGGGAAATAGATATATTTATTGAATGTAAATACTATTAATTTATTGCTGGGGTTGTTTGGAGGGAGGGAAATAGGTTTATTTCTTAAATACTATTACCTTAATGTTGGGTCTGTTTGAAGAGATATAGATCTATTTATTAAATGGGAATACTATTATTTGTTGGGGCTGGAGGAAGGCCTAATTATTAATCGTGGGTGCTATTGATTTAACACCAAGTTTTGGTTGGCATTTTCTAAATGTGCCTATTTTTTCCAAATAAGGCCCCCAACATTCCA